>NC_142574.1:862500-1137500 GCF_041283825.1 Pyrus communis
TGTGATGCTGACTATGCGGGAGATCATGACACCAGGAGATCAACAACTGGGTATGTGTTTAAGCTTGGTTCTGGAACCATCTCTTGGTGTAGCAAGAGACAGCCAACGGTATCTTTGTCAACCACAGAAGCAGAGTATAGAGCAGCAGCAATGGCAGCTCAAGAGAATGCATGGCTGGTACAGTTGATGAGTGATCTACATCAACCAGTAGATTATCCAGTACCATTGTACTGTGATAACCAATCGGCCATTCGCTTGACGGAAAATCCAGTCTTTCATGCAAGAACTAAACATGTGGAAGTGCACTACCACTTTATCAGAGAAAAGGTTCTACAAGAAAAGATTGAGATGAGACAAGTCAAGACGAATGATCAAGTTGCGGACTTGTTCACAAAAAGTTTAAGTACAGGCAAGCTCGAAAATTTTCGCTGTCTGCTCAGCACAGTGCAAAGAATGAGAGCTGACATTGAGGGGGAGTGTTGAAAATCAATGTCAAAGTTAGGCAAGGAAAGTTAGGCAATGTTAGGTATGGTTGAATAAAAATTATTAGGTACAATTAATGTGTTTTGTGTGGTAATAAATAATCTTAGTTTAATCATTTGGTTTGCTATAAATACCCAAGTTCTCAAGCATTGTAAATCATCCAAGGAAAAACAAAGCCTAGAGCTAAATAAGAAAAGCTTTGCCAATTAGTTTGTTTTGTGAGCTTTCTTTAAGAGTGTGTTCTATTTTCTTCTTCTTGGGATCATTAGAGTTATCTTGGATACTCTTCTTATTCAACATGCACATCCATGTTCCATGTAGACAAGGACCTCTCCACCACCAGATCGTTTAAAAAGAAAAAGAAAAAAAATTAAAACTTCTTCTTCTTCCTCGTTTATAACATTCTGCATGCACATCTATGGAGACAAGGACTTCTCCACCACCATTTCCCAATCCATCGGGGGTTCCCTAATGGTCGATCAGAGATGTTCTCCCAGAATCCGGAGGATCTCAAGATCACCAGGGTTCCTATGTGGATCTAGTGGCGAATCCAGAAATTGAATTTTGAGGGTCATGTGGCAATCGGGTTCTATGGCACCAAAAATGTAGGAGAACGTTTAATTAAATTGTTAAAATAAACATATGTTTAATGCTTTTTACAAAGGATTTCTTAAAAATTATTTTTACTAAAAAATGTTTTCAGCTATTATAAAAGTATTTCCAAACGAATGGCTAATATTTAGCTGGAAACACTTTAGGTGCTTTTACAACCAATTTTTTTTTCTTCTAAAAGCACTTTTAATTATTTTAAAAACATTTATAAACGAGTTTTTAAATTTCTGCCATATTTATTTGTGAAATTAAATTTGCCTTTCCAACATTTCAATATAAAAAAGAAAAAATAAATGCTAAAGTTTTAGTTTATCTACTCGGGCAGTCAAGAAACAAAATACATGGCCTTTTTTATGAGAGAAAAATATTAAGGCATATTTGGTACTGTATTTGAATTCAACTTTTTAAACTAAAAAACAATTTTCAATTTTTAAACATTAAAAACTTGTTTGATGGGATTATTTTCAAAAACTCAACTCAAGATTATCTCAAAATATAGTCTATTTTCTAAAAACATAAAAAGTGAATTTTTAGAGTTTTTAAACTTAAATTCACTCATTTCTTTGATCTCCCTCCTCCCCTCTCACTCCAAATCTCTCTTATTTCTTCTTTTTCCCTTTTATACCTTTTTCGTCTCTCCTCCAATCCGCTCTCTTCATTCTTTCGGTTCTTTTCTCTCTCCTCTTCCTCTCTATCTCGTTTGATCTTCTCTCTTCCTTCTCTTTCCTCCAGTCTCCTCTTTCTCCCTCTCCTGCAATCCTCTCTTTTTATATCTCTTTATCTAGTTTAAGTCGTAAGATTTAAAATTTTTAAATCGCAAACCAATTAAGTTTTTTAGTCTTAAAGGAAATTGTTTTCAAAAAATGTTTTGAGAAATGATAAAATATTTCAAATTGGATACAAAACAAGCCCTAAATTTTTTTGCTGGTTTTACTTTAATTTTCTACTTAATTGAGTAGCAAGAAACAATATCCAAGTATGGTGAGCAAAAACACTCGCGTCATTTGGTCATTCTGAGTCTCTTGAGCTAAAGGGCTCGAACATCAAAATTGCGACTAAAAACTCGATCCTCGGCACCCAAAACCCAAAAATGGCAACTTTGGTTGCAATGCCCAATATTCGAATGAAGATTAGAGTTTTCCCAAATGTTTTTCCCCCATTTTTTCCCCAATCCCACAACAAAGTCCCAATCTTCCATGGAAGAGGGAGGAGTTTCTCATTCTCTGCTGCATCGACCCAACATCCAGTACGCGTTCGCTACTTCGCTTCGCTCCTTCTCCCACCGGGAATCTCCACGTCACGGGCCCAAATTCCTTGTGAAACCAATGCCTGATTTTATTACAGAAATTAATTGCACATGAAACTAGTGCCCGATTTTATTATAGAAATTTAAAAAGTTTTTGGAAAATTCAACTTTTTAAACTAAGAAACAATTTTTAAGTTTTAAATCTTAAAAACTTGTTTGGTAAGATTATTTTCAAAAATTGTATTCATGACTAACTAAAAAATGTAGTCTATTCTCTAAAAACATAAAAAGTGAATTTTTAGAATTTTTAAACTTAAAGTCGCTCTTTTCTTTTCTCTTCCTACTCCACTCTCACTCCAAATCTCTCTCTTTTCTTCTTTTTCTCTCTTTTTTTTAACATTTTTCATCTCTCCTCCAATCCGTTCTCTTCATTCTCTCAGTTCTTTTTCTCTCTCTCCTCTTCCTTTCTATCTCGTCCGATCCTCTCTCTTCTTTCTCTTTCCTTCAATCATCTTTTACTTTCATTCCTCCTCTCTCATCTTTCTCCCTCTCTAGCGATCCCCTCTTTTTAGATCTCTTTGTCTAGTTTAAGTCGTAAGATTTAAAAATTTTAAATCGCAAACCAATTAAGTTTTTTAGTCTTAAAGAAAATTATTTTTAAGAAATTTTCTTAATAAATGTTTTGAGAAATGATAAAAAAATTCAAATAGGATACCAAATAGGCCCTAAAATTTTTGCTATCCACACACCTCTGTTTACTTCTCCCACACCTTTTGTTAATTTCTGTCATTTGATTTTCTTTAATTTATCTGATTACATTCACAATGTATCTTTTGCTCAGTGGATAAACAACTATAAATGAGCTTGACTATGTCAAATTGAATGTTTTAGTGTCCATCACCTATTTGATAAAAGATAGCGGCAAAACTCCTCCAATATGTGTTCAAGCTGTCCCCCTTCTCTTTCTAATTTATATTGTTTCCATACACTCAAACCATAACACTAAATTCCCAATTTCTTGGCCACAATGATGTGTCTTATATCTCATGGAGAAGCTCTCAAGTCCACTGCACTGTCCAACTTTTTTGCCCACTTCAGGTGCTGCTTTTAGCATCAAAATCCTATGTATGTATAACCTTTCTTAGCATTTTCAGTTGTTTTAGGGCAATGATGTGCATGAATTAATACAATATAAACTCACATAGTTTGTGAGTTCAACCATTGAGGTTTCTAAGTGGGTTTTGATTGTTTCACTAAACTTTTATACGTTTCAAATGTTTAAACATTGACGCTTCTAGCTGAATTTTCTTTGTTTGGTTAAACTTTTATGCTTCCTGGTGCCTGTGAAATATAAGTTCACCATTGGTACATAATTGGATTTGATATCATTCAGGTTTGATTCGTTCAACGCTCTTGATTGTTATTTTCAAGCCAACTACTACATTTTCCAACAAATTTACAAAGAACGACCAAGGTGGATTATAGCCAGATTCCGTCAAATTATATCACTATTGGTATTCCAGCTGCCCACCTTACAGAAATTACAAGGTTTGCTCCACTCTATACTTCTTTGATACATGTCATTCAAATTCGTATATTTCGGTAAGAAACAAACTTTTATCTATTCCTTGAGTTAGGCAGAGTTGTAAATATAACTTTCTACATGTTTTATGCTGTTTAAAAACCCGCAGCATCACGCGGGCTTCGTTGCTAGTGTATTTCTATTCTAGTGTTTCTTCTATTGTAACTGTGTTATTTTCATATCAATCAAAATGGCTTCTTTTTTTTTTGTTTGTTGTTAGACGATAAATTTTATTAGATTAAATGTTAAATTAGCCACCGATAGGACTTGAACCCATGTTTTCACGGAAGGACTCGACACATTTTCACCATTGTGGTAAATAGTCACTTGCATCAAAATGACACTTGGATAATAGTAGTGTTGAATTAGTAATCCCAAACAATACGGCTACAGTTAGAACTTTCTTTGCTTCACCAGCTTCGGCTTTCGATTTTCCCTAAAACACAGATACAAGTATAAAAAAAAAAAACCAACATAATAACATAAGAAATAATTTTATCCCATAACACAAGAAGTAGAAAACTAATACTGCAATGATTCAAAAAATATATTACCTTATTGAATTTCAATTGAGGATTTCCAAAAGGATGCTTAGGAATTGAAAATGAAACAGGATGCCGAGTAGATGGAAGATTCGTAGGAGTGAGAGACCATTGCTACAATTTGATTAAAGTTGAGGGACCATTGCTATAATTTACTCTTTTTTTAACACTGCAATATTAGTTTTCTACTTGTGTGCTATGGGATAAAATTATTTCTTATGTTATTATGTTGGTTTTTTTTATAATTGTATCTGTGTTCTAGGGAAAATCGAAAGGCGAAGCTGGTGAAGCGATGGAAGTTGCTGAAATTTCTCATGTTCGGAAGCTTGTTGAAGGAGAAAAGCCTTGTGACATAGAGAGATGACATGGAGAGACAGCAATGTTTGTAAATACCATTCGTTTTTTGTTGGGCTGGCTGAGTCTTTTTGGTATCAGCCTGCAAAAATAGTAGTATACTTTCCTTATGTTGGTAATACCGTTTTGCTGGGCTAGATACTACTTTCCTACTGTTGTTAATACTGTTTTGCTGGGCTAGCTGATTGTCATTTCGGCACGAGACTGCAAGAACAGTAGTATACTTTCCTTCTGTTGTTAATACTGTTTTGTTGGGCTAGTTAATTGTCTTTTAGGCACGAGTCTGCAAGAACAGTAGTATACTTTCCTTTTGTTGTTAGTACCGTTTTGTTGGGCTAGCTGATTGTCTTTTCGGCACGAGTCTGTAGTATAGTTTCTGTTGTCTTTTTGTTTCTTCATACCATCACGAAATTAAGTTTTATTAAGATTCAATGTTGTTTTCCTGAATTCGTTGTATGGATTGTGAATTTCTGAAATTGTTGTAAAGATTGTGAATTTCTGATAAATCGTTGAGGATTTGCTTTAACAGTATTGGTTTATAGAATGTGTTGTTTGATTGTTGATTTCTAATAAATTGTTTAGTATTGTTTACTTGGTTGTCTATCTGTTTCTTCATGCTATCACTGAATCAAATTTTGTTGAGATTCAATCTTGATTCCTGAATTGGTTGTATAGATTGTGAATTTCTGATGAACTGTTGGGGATTTTAACAATAGTAACTTGGTTTCTGCTGTGAATTATTTTGTTTCTTCAATTGTGTTTACCTAAAATAGTCGTATCAATTGTTGTTCTCTGATAAATTGTTGAGTATTGGATTTTGTTTCTAGTATTAGCTAGTGAGAAAGTAAGAGAGGATTATGTATGCATTTACAGCTCAAGTTATAGATCTACTTGTGTTGTAAATTTGAAGATTCAATTGGTTGGTTTGTTGAGGAAGATTCAGTAATGCTTTTTGTGCTGCTATCGTGATCGATCCTTAGAGTGGGTTTGTGGCTAAAGAGTGAAATCGATCTTTGATGGGGAACTTAGTATACGAACCGAAAAAACCCACCCTATTTTCCCCTTTTTATGAGATTACTAGCTATGACACAAAGACTTTCTAAAATTACACTTTTCTTCATTAACTTAGTCCTATTTTTGGCACTACGATCTAGTTGTATGTGAGAGGTTTGAATTTCATGGACGGCGACTCCGCAACCAATTTATTCTCCCTCTCTCATTTTGTTTTCTTTTTAATTTCACCGCCTTTTGTAGTTTGCCATGAATTAGTTGTGCGTTTAAAAGTATTTGCTGCTCTAATTTTATTATCATTAGCATTCAAAGTTGCAATCTTTTAGTTTTTTTTCGAATTTCTGTGATGTTTGCCATACCATGTATTCCTGTACGAAGAACAGGTCTGCTACTTATAGCTTTCTATTCGATTCGTAAATGGTTCAGTAGCTGTACTATGTATGTATCCTTTAGACATTAGTTTCTACAGTACCAGTAGCCTTTTTCATCGAAATAGTTTGCGTGGTTCGAAGGGATTTTGATTGAAACAACTGAACTCCAATTGGGCAAACAACTCCAATTGGAAAAACAATTTAATCATCTAAGACTATATTTTCCAATAGCCTTAGGACAACTAATCATGGACCCGAAAACCAAACAATTCTTGCTTAGCAATATTTTGTGTGAAATTCTGATTAGCTTTTTTGATTCTGAATGCTTTGAAACTTTTAATGTGACTCTTAGATTCAACACTTTTAATGCTTTCAAGCCACACTCATGTTCATAGGACATGAATGCTTTTTCAAATGAGAAGACGTTTTATAGTCTCCGTTCCCTTATGAAACAAGTTCCAATTACAAGAACGCCAATTGCAATCAATCAATCAATCAATCCAACAATCTGCACAACAATAATCATGTTAAATCTTGATGGTCTCCATGATTCTTTGTTGGTTGAAATCCTCGGTCATCTCCCCTACGAATCCGTAGTGCAATGCATGCGTGTCCAAACGTTGGTACAATCTCGTTTTTAATCCTTATTTTCTTAGCCGCTTTTCTTGTGTCCGACTCCAAACCGATAGTCAGACCCCGCTACGCGTACCATGATCGTCACAAATCCAAAGAACCCTAGCAATTTCTTTTCCATGTCATCCGAGCAGCCTCTTGGCCCCACAAAATTCCATAACTTCTCTTTGAGTTTCCTCCCTTGTTTCCAAGGGCCTCCTGTCTTCGTCAGCACTAGTACCCATGAATTTGAACCAGGACCCCCTGTGCTAGCATCGTATAACGACCTACTTTTATGCTGCGCAGCCATGTTTTCTCAACGTGATTACTACATCTGCAATCCGTACACCAAGCAATGGGATGCCCTTCCTCCCCCTCCTCAATGCCACCACCTTGTAAAAGTTGGACTCATCTGCAATCCCGGCAATCAGCTGGGAGTGCTTATCAATGAATATAGCTACAGGGTTGTGCGAATAATTATTCCCCCACCTCCAGTGTATCCTTCCAAGCAATTTAAAGTACATATTTTCGCTTCCGAGAATCGTACGTGGACAGAAACTGCTGTGTCATCCCCAAGAGAATTTAGTGTTGCTAGTTTGCTTTCAATGGGTGCAGCGTTTGGTTACGATGGAACGTTGTACTTCGGGGGCAGTCGTGGCTTGATTGGTCTGGAACTATACTCCAGCAATATCAATGCTACTTGTACTATTCATTGCCGTTTCATTGATTTACCTGAAGATAAGGCCAATGTCATGGATTTGCCTGAAGATGATCAGGTCAAATTCATTGACTTACCTGAAGATGTATATCGCTTTTCAAACTTTGTACACCTGGGTGCCATTAAAGCTGGAACTGGAAGAGGATTTAGTATGCGGATGTGCGAGCCCTTTGGCCATTTTAAGAATGGACACTGTTACCATGATGGTGTGGGTGTTTGGGACTACTTTGAAGACGATCAGATTCAGGTCGACAAGGGAACCAAACGTTGGTGTTTAGTAGACATAGTTGCCCTCAACTGGGTACGTCGTCAATGCCCATCGATCACGGATTGCAGTTGTAAATATAAGGTCCACGTCGACAACTGTACAAGGGTACTCGGTTTTGACCCTTATAATGAAGATATCTTGTATCTAGAATTTTGTCAGCACCTCGTCATGTACAACGTTGGCGCGAAAACCCTAACGCAGGCTTGGAGAACTGATCTGTTTAGTTATGGTGATGTTATGCCCGGAGGAACTGTCTTCCTGTATGTGATCCCATGCTGGCCAACACTAGTTCTTGGACACAAACAACGGGATGAGGGCTCTAGTTCATATCATGTAGCGGAAAAGGTTAGTGTTTCTGCCGCTGCTTTAGCCACAAGCAATCCTATTTCTTACCCTAGCGTAAGTCCTGGAAGCAGATCAAGCTCAAGCTCAACAAGGTCGGGACTTGAAGAGATTGTTGCAAATAGAAAAGGTGGTACAAAGGAACATAAGAGCAAACGCAGTCGCCTTGCAGCTAATTCAAAAGCAAGTAAAAAGAGGAAAGCGAATGAGGCAGGTGGATGAAAGGCAAAGTGCGGCAACCGATCTGAATTTGAATCTACCAACTGATTCATAATATCCCCAGTTTTCCCTTAAATTTTCCTAGGTATTTTCATGTCTATTTATCTAATTAATTTCAATTTTATATGATAATAATTTATCACTCATCGGATTTGTTAGTTTTCACGTTAGTTATCAAACTATTTGCATGTCTATATATAGATATATATATATATATATATATATATATATATATATATATATATATATATATATATCAGTAATGTTATTCTTATCATATTTTTATACCACATTTATATAGGCATCTGATGTGTACTATGTTGGACCATTGATTGACGATGAAAAAGAATCGGGTAATGATGCAGATGCAACAGAGGAGGAAGACTGGCGTGGAAAAAAATTGGGGTAAAAAAAAATGGCGTGAAAGAACTGGCGTGGAAGAAGAAACGGGAGAAGAAGTAGGATTGAATGGGGAAGGAAGGGTATGCCACAATCACCATTTAATTCCAGCTTTTCTTAAATTATTGGTTTATTAACTGGTTTTTAATTTAAATTAAATTCTGATTAATTTAAATGCCACATAAAATGGTATATAAATGTGGTATAAAAACATGGTAAAAATAGCATTACTATATATATATATATGTATATTCAACTATATAATGAAGCATATTGCATGTATTTAAGGAGAGTTTTTGCATACAACTAACTATAGGCTAAAATAAATATGTGCATGGTCTCATCTATTTATATTTTACTGGATTGCATCTTTGCTTGTCAAATCTATTTCTATTCCAATGTTTCTTTTTTTATCTGTGTTATTTTCATATCAATCAAAATGGCATTTGGATAATAGTAGTGTTTAATTAGTAATCCCAAATAATACGGCTAGAATTAGAGTTGTTCATTAGTAATATCGACATCATACATATATTGTGAATAGGTGCTTATCGCAGTAATGAATTCTTATGTTCATAACTCGGAGCAATGCTTTAGAATTTTGGCATGGGAAATAAGGGACAACTTTGGGGGTTTCGGGTACTCAAATAAAAAGGCCATACCATACGTACCCAGCTTCTATTCCATAGTTGCATTTCTCTCCCGGTGTCCTAAATTGATGCCTCTAATTCCCTATCTGGTAAGGCCCTTGCCTCCCGCTACAGAAAATAGATCTCTACTCGACTGCCAACAACCGACTGTTAGAAAGAACTCCAGACGAAGGTGGAGTTAGGAGATTCAAACTAACAAGACACTCGAGTCTAAAACACTGTACGGGACGGGTGAGGCCTTTGTGGATTTTGGAGTATGAATTCACAAGAATATAGGTATGAATAAGGGAACATTCATGCATTATCAAGGGACCATTGCTTCTAATTTCTCGTTGCTTTCAACTTTAGCCGGTGTTATCTCCATGAACTACATACTAACCGATAGACGCGATATTACTACATTCGCTATCCCTAAGCCACTGCCCGGAGCTGAAGCAAAATCGAGTAAAAATAGCTAGTTTGTTCTCTTCTGTGCTGTATTTGTGGTTGGAACTCTTCTACATTTAAGTTGGTCGTACTATATAATTTGTGAATTGAGCCAATTGAGTTATTTATTTGGAATCATAACAAAAAAAAAAAAAAAAAAAAAAAAGAGGGGTCAATTGGTTTGTGCTTACTTATTTGATCTGTAATTGCTTATTGTGTTCGTTCTCTCTTAAATTTAATTACTTATATAGGATGAAGAGTGAAGTAGGTATTTTGTTGATGCACACACATGGCTTGGACTCACACAAACACAATCGAAAGGCAATATACTTTAAATTTGATTCGCACAGAGAGGAACTGGCACGCCCGCATGCACACTCGGCTCAATTCAATCCACCAAAAGAAGAAAATTAAAAGTTATTACTGTAATTTTTTTAGTGCAATGATATATTTTATACTAAAAAAAGAAGGAGTTCGGCTAAACCACAATAATTGGCAACTTAATTTGATATCGAATTCGTCATTCACAAAATTTGAACTTAAGACCTCTCACTCACAAGTGAAAGGGATACACCAGACCGTAATACTGAGTGACAAAATTTATTACTGTAATTAATTAGTCAAGATACTGTTACATTACTACACTCTATAAGAATCAGGGTACCCGAACCGAAAATATTTTCATAACAGCGCTAGTACCGAAAAAACCCACCCTATTTTTACCCTTTTATGTGTCATGCTAGCTATTACACAAAGACTTTCTAAAATTACACTTTTCTTCTTCAACTTAGTTTTATTTTTAGCACTACGGTCTACTTATATGTGAGAGATTTTAAGTTCAAATTTCATGGAAGGAGACTCCGCAACCAATTAATTCTTTGCGTAAATTATTATTATTTTTATATAAAATAATAAATAAAAGTCTGATTGATAATTAATATCAACTAAACTTAATAGTGCATTTTTTGTTATAGCTTTCGTTTGGAACTTCTGTAGGAGCCCCTTTTTTGGTCAAGGGGAAGATTTTATTCCAACCAAAACACAAACTTGCAAACAGATAAAGACCCAACAACACCTATAAACAACCAAAAAAGGCCTAAGCAGAAAGAAAAAACAACAGAAACAAAGAATGAGCCCAAAAGCCCAAAACCAAAGAACATCCAAGAAGCACCCACTACCTTCTCCACTGACGGTCCAAGGAACTGCCAGCCAGCCGATTCTCCAACCACTGCGGATCATCTCCTTCACTGACGTCTCCTGCACACAGTCATAAGTTAGGGTTAATTGGCATCCACACTAAAGAGGCCAATCACCAGGTGGAAGCTCAGACCAAGTCCCGAGAAACACTGCAGCAAGCGGCAAACACAAAGAAGAACGTGGTGGTGTGGAAAATACCCTAGCTGGTTCAAGCGTCGGAACTCTACACAGGACATGGCTTAAAAACGAAGCAAAGAAGAATGAGGAAGAAGAAAACCCACAAAGTTGGAGGAATTGGACAGGCATAATTGAAAACTGGGGAGAACCAACAGTAGATGCAGGGAGAAAAGGGAGAGGAGGACGCAACACCCAACCCCAGCCGAAGCTAGGGCCAGTGCCACCGAAGAGTCTGGAAGAAGGTCTCACAGAAACACTCTCACAGCAAAGAGAAAGAAACTCTCGCAGAGGAGATCTCACAGAAGCACTCTCACAGCAATGAGAAAATTGTAGCATTGATAATTAATATCAATGCTACATATATAATTGAGTAAATTGTAGCATTGATTCCTTAACTTTAACTCAATTGGAGCAATGGTCCCTCAACAAAAAATTCATTACCATTGGCCGCTCAACTGATCAAAACATGCAACTATGATCCTTCTACTAAAAATCCATTATCATTGATCCCTTAACTTTAATCCAACTGGAGAAAGGGTCTATCAATTTTACCCAATTGAAGCAATGGTTTCTCAATTTTAACCCAATTGTAGAAATGGTCATTCCAACATTACTCATTTTGACAAATTCTAATGAAGTTGATGAAAAAGACCATAACTACATGTTTTGATGAGTTGAGGGACCCTAATTGTAGCAATGATCTTTCTAACATAACTTCTTTTGACCAAATTTTGACGAAGTTGACGAAAATGATCATACCTACACATTTTGATGATTTAAGAAATTAATAGTAATGAATTTTTAGTTAAAAGATGGTTACACCAATTTAATTAAAGTGAAGTGACTGTTGCTACTATCTACTCTATATAATTTGGTCATTCCGAGTCTCCAGAGCAAAAAGTCTTTCTCAAACATCAAAATTGCGACTAAAAACTCGATCCTCGGCACCCAAAACCCAAAACCCAAAAATGGCAACTTTGGTTGCAATGCCCAAGATTCGAGTGAAGGTTAGACTTTTCCCAGATGTTTTTCCTCCATTTTCCCACAATCCCCCAGTAAAGTCTCAGTCTTCCATGGAAGGAGAAGGAGTTTCTCAGTCTCTGCTGCGTCGACCCAACATCCAGTACGCGTTCGCTTCGCTCCTTCTCCCACCGGGAATCTCCATGTCGGTGGAGCCAGAACTGCGCTTTTCAATTATCTGTTTGCCAGGTTCCTTCCTCTTTTTGTTTTCCGTTCGGTTTCAGGTTTTGAGCCCGAAACGTTTCGGGGTTTTGCTTATTTGATTGAGCATTGTTGGTTTATGAGCATCTGTGTTGTGTTGGGTCAGGTCCAATGGAGGGAAGTTTGTTTTGAGAATTGAAGACACTGATTTGGAGAGGTCTACTAAGGAGTCTGAGGAGGCTGTGTTAAATGATCTCTCTTGGCTTGGCCTTGATTGGGATGAAGGTACTGCTTTTTAAATTGTTTACTTCTTCTCCACTTCTTAAATGCCTAAATTTCCGATCCGAACGCAGTTTTTTCTTCCTCTGTATGTGTATGAATTTGGATATTACTTGAATTGTGACTTTGTACTCTGAAGAATTTGGATATTACTTGAATTGTGACTTATGCTCAGTGACTTAGTTGTAGCTTGTAATGGCTTAGTTTGAGATGGTAGGATAAGTACTTTTCTCAATTGGGTTTATCTTGGAAAGTGTCCAACTTGGTCATTTCATTTTTGGTGAACTTTGTAGGACCCGGTGTTGATGGAGACTATGGTCCTTACAGACAATCAGAAAGAAATTCATTGTACAAGCAATATGCTGAGAAGCTCTTAGAATCTGGTCATGTTTATTGCTGCTTTTGCTCTAGTGAGGTGATTCTCTTCAATATTTGAGTCTTGAAACGTGTCTTTACGTGCCAAATTATATGATTGGAAACTCCCTAGAAATAAAATTATGCTGTAACAGATTTACAAATGGAAACTTTAGAAGACTGAATGCCTTTATTACTTGTCTTTGCTTTTCCTTTTAATTTGTTACTTTTGGTTCTGTATGTCTTGTTGTTGGCTAAACGAGTGGCAGATTTTTGTTAATGTAAATTTGAAACCTTAATGGCTTTTTCTGAAACGGAACTTCAATAAAAATTGCTTCACATATTTTTCGAGGTGTTTTGGCGTCGTAAATCCTTTATTGTTCATTCAGTATTTGTTCATTCTCTCCAGGAACTAGAAAAAATGAAGGAGATTGCAAAACTAAAACAACTGCCACCAGTATACACCGGGAAGTGGGCCAATGCAACAGACAAAGAAGTACAAGAAGAGCTGGAAAGAGGAACTCCTCAGACATATCGGTTTCGTGTGCCAAAGGAAGGAAGTTTAAAAATCAATGACCTTATTCGAGGCAAGGTGGTTCATCTTTCTGTTGCTCACTATCAAAGGAAGGCACTCCTAAGCAATTTTAATTAGCTTCAATCACAATTAATTTATTATTTAAATTACTTTTATAGGAAGGATGGTAATATGTTATATGTTGTCATGAAGGTCAGTTGGAACTTGAATACTCTTGGAGATTTTGTAATTATGAGAAGCAATGGTCAACCAATGTACAATTTTTGTGTCACAGTCGATGATGCTACTATGGCCATCTCACATGTTATTAGGTAATAAGAACAGTCTATTTAAAATGGATTATAATGTGCTATTTGCCAGCCTGCTAGTTCACTATAGTTTTTTGGATTTTTGTTTGTTGATTTTTTGTTCATCTGTTTATTAATGTTTTTGATTTATCAAAACTTGCATTCAGAGCAGAGGAGCATCTACCAAATACCCTAAGGCAAGCATTAATATATAAGGTAATTTGCAAACTTGTGGCCTGATTTTTATTACTGCTAAGGTTTCTAATATCTTTCAACCATTACAGTGAAGCTGATTTTGTTTTCTAAATACCATTGTAACACAGGCTTTAGGATTCCAAATGCCTGACTTTGCACATGTTTCCTTAATTCTTGCACCTGATCGGAGTAAATTGTCAAAGAGGCATGGCGCTACTTCAGTGGGCCAGGTGGTTATCTATATATGTGCTTATTAGTTATTATTATTGATAAATATGTTGGGCTACAGGATGTTTCTTACACTGCTTATTAGAGGTCCAGCCCCACCTTTCTCGGTTCTGATTTCCTTGATTTAAGAGTTCCTTTATCAATATTTAATGATTCAGTATTCTTGATGTCTAATAACTAGAGCACAACAGTACAGGGAGATGGGCTATCTACTCCAGGCAATGGTGAACTACTTGGCACTGTTAGGTTGGGGTGATGGCACTGAAAATGAATTCTTCACCCTTGAGCAACTTGGTTAGTGAAACTTTTGTCATTCTCTTGCTCCCTATCATCTTAAGCTGCTCAACTCATGCGTGCTATTTAAATAGCCAAGTGTCATGTTTGACTAATTTCGTACTCTATTTCATGCATTCATAGTTGAGAAATTTTCAATTGGTCGTGTCAACAAAAGTGGTGCCATTTTTTACTCTACCAAATTAAGGTAATTTTGGCTTTTAATCTAGTATAGTGTTATATGCCTAGAATGGTAGCTAATTATTGCTTCTACCTAGCATTCCCCTCCCTGGAGAAGCAGATTGAATGAACATTTTACAGTTGCATGTTCTCCGTAATATCCCAAATCTAGATTTAGATTTTCATGATTTAATGTGGATCGTGTCTTTGAGAATTTAGGATGCTTAAAGAATTCTTGAATTAATGGCATTACTGAAGCATTGACATTTCCTGTTTATATTTTCTTTCCATATTCTTACAAGCTAAAGGTGGATGAATGGTCAACACTTAAGAGCACTTCCATCGGAGCAGTTGACAAAGCTTATTGGTGAGCAATGGAAAAGCACTGGCATCCTTACAGAAGCAGAGGGCTCATTTATTGAAGTAAGACTCATTTACTCATCATTTTCAATTTTCAGTTAATTTTTCATTTCTAAGTTCTTGATTCTTCAACATTGCTGTAGATGATACCTCTCTTTCAAACAGGATTGTTTGTGCCTTACAATCTTTTAGAATAGGTCTGCTGTATTTAGATAGTTCTGTTACAAAGAGCAGATGCATATGCTTCCAGGGGAGGTTCTTTACTTTCCAATGATTTTCTATTGTTGAAATTCTCCGTAAATGAAAAAGTGTTGACTGCTTCTCTTGTTACTTCAATGTGATTTCTCTTGTGATATTTTATATTCATGAAAAGTGAAGCATGTGTGCACTTTGTAATTTTGCAGGAGGCAGTAGAGCTACTCAAGGATGGGATCGATTTAACACCAGATTCAGATAAAGCCCTCTCAAACTTGTTGTCTTGTCCTTTACATGACACTTTATCCAGGTGATTTTGAATTGCACTGGAACTCTGGTTTTATGTTTTCACCATTCTGTTTGTTGGGAGGAAAATTAACTTTTGAATTGGCACTGTGAGAGTTTCATAAGCATTTTAGAGAGGTTGATATAGTTTTGTCTAATAGAATATTGGAAAAAGGCTTGCCCACTTCTCAACTTTGATGTTCTTTTCCTCACTTTTTGGATAACTAGTAATTTCCCTATTGAGTGCATTGGGTAGTTTTCGGAATTCTCTCTTGAATTGGGTGACAATGACTTTGAGTGCTCTATCTGAAACAACAGCATGCAAGCAACAACTGAGTATCGTATAAGTCTGCTTTTGGGTTTATGATCAATAGTTGACGTGGCCCTTTGGGATCTGGTTGGGCTAGGCCATATCATATCTTGTATAAGATTGTGGTCTCACTCAGATGGGATATTATATGGATTTGTTTCAACAGAAGATTATCCCTAAATCCAAGGTTGCAATTAGGTTGTGCCACTTCTAATTCTATTATAATGGCTTGCTGTTCATCATATTTGGTTTACTTGTGACTTGTAATTTGTGTTTGAAGCCGGGGACGGTTGTTGGCTGTTGATGTTAACAGAATGCTGTATGCTAACCATGATTTTGTCTCTCCTGGCTGCAGTGTTGAAGCCAAACCAGTTTTAGAAGACAAACTTTCAGAGTTTGCTGCAAGTTTCATAGCTGCTTATGACAGCGGTGAACTCGTTGGTGCCCTTGAAGAAGGCCATGCTGGTTGGCAAAAGTGGGTTAAGAGCTTTGGCAAATCATTAAAGCGCAAGGTGGGCTCATTTTTGTTCACTTTCTTTTTTTTTTTTTAAGCTTTAGCAAACATTCCTTCGTTTCTGGAAAATGAACTGAAAGTTTTGTTCATTTGAAATCCTAATCTCAGGGAAAATCACTGTTCATGCCTCTCCGAGTGCTGTTAACAGGAAAGTTGCATGGCCCAGATATGAGGACTAGCGTGCTTTTACTGCACAAAGCTGGAAAGTCTGGTATTATTGCTCCTCTAGCCGGTTTTGTAACGTTGGATGAAAGGTTCAAACTTTTGAGAGAAGTCGACCGGGAAGCATTAATTAGGGATCAGCCTCTCCTGGAGACTGCCACCATATCAAACTGAGAGTACGCAGTTTTAACCGGCTTTTTTTCTTTCTTTGGCTTCAAAAGAGGGTATCTATCGCGTTCCTGTTGTCAAGAAAACACGAAATCTTTACTCAGTTACATGAATTGCACCCTCATCTGGGTGTTTCAGTGATCGTTATGGCGAGTACATTGGTGGCACATAGACAATGAAGAAAACCCAGATACCAACACCACAAGAAAGGACGTGACAGATTAGTGTAGTTTCACTCGAGTTGTCTCCTTGATCTTTAAAAAGATTTATAGATCCGACGGAGTGAAGTCTCCCCGTGCATGTGCTTGATTTCCGTCGTGTAATTTATTTTTGAAGCACTGGTATTATACCAAGAGTTCTCATAGAAATGTGACCTACATGCATTGGTAGGTCCTATTTGTATTAGAGGTAATGCAAATGCGGTATGAAAAATGTGATAAATATAGCATTATTATTGCCAAAAAATATAAATCTTATGTTTTGGTGCCCAATCTGTAGGAGATATTTTTGGGTGAAACCAAAGCATTGCTCAATCATGAAACGGCTGTAATTTTGTTCATTGGGTTAAAATTAAATGGGCCAATCCTGCTAAAGCTGTCTGATGGACAATGACCATAGATTTTAAAAATTAAAAAAAGAAGGTAAAGAAGAAGAAAAATATGAAAAGTCTATGGTCCACCCACCAGTAATGATAAAATAAAGTCTAATAATTCTACTTTTGGTTCTTTCTCTGGATTTTTTTTTTTGGCAATTTTCAATGAATTTAAAGACAATCACGTCACTTTAACATTTCACTCAAATTTTAATACTTTCGTCCACATTTATTATAATATCTAAAATGATACACCGACTCGTATTACCATGCCTATAATATTTCTCCTGTTTTTCTTGCATTGAAATTTGAGAGTTTTGTCTTTGTGTACAACAATAATAACAACCAAGTCTTATCCCACTAATTTCGTCTGTGCAAGTTTTTCCCTGACAAATTTCACATGTGCAAGTTTATCTTACGCTTCCAGTCCCAAGGCCAAATAAAGAAGAAAAAGTGCGTTAGGTAGGTCGACAATAAATTTTCCGTTTTTCATGTTGAATCCCTATATTGTAGTTTTGCCTCCGTGCAACAAAAATAAAAACCGAGTTTTGAGAATTTCTGTAGAGGGCATCAAGTGGTGCATATGGACAGTTCAGTACATGAAAATATTATCCACATACATCCCAGCACACTTGGCACCTTACAATCTCTGCATAATATCCACACTTCCCAAAAATATTCAAAAAATATATACAAACCTTTGGCAAATAAGAAATTCAAAGAAACAGATTTGTAGAATTTACAGAAAAACAAAAGCCACATTTCAACAAGTTCCATTATTTGATTGTAAAAATATAGCTAGCTAGTTAGCTCCCACCAGATAAAGAAAGAAAGAAGGAGAGAGAGTAATGGCTTTGGAGAACTGCTTGCAGCTAAGCACAGTATGCACTACAAGAGTTGGTGCTGCTGCACACCATCCATTTTCTTCCACGGACAAGTTTGTTGTGCCAACTTCCAATGGATTGAAGAAATCTGCTTTGAAATTCTCTTCATCATCCTCATCGTTTTCTCGTTCCGGCAAATCACAGAAATCTCGCTTTATTTGCAAAGCTCGTGAAGCTGTCAATGAAGGTAACTCTAGCTTTATATATCTTTTAGGAGTCCCTTAAATTCTGTATACCTGCATATATATGGAGCAAATAGAGTGCGATATGTGTGTGTGTGTGTGTGTGTGTGTGTGTGAACATGGCAAATAGAAGAACAAACAGCAATACATTTTAGTATGATGAACAACTAAAGGGTATCACAGATAAATAAATAAAATAAAGGTTAGTGGTGTTGCAAGCACCTACAATAAAAAATTGTTTATAGATAGTTCATATGCCGACTTGTGTTGGTCAAGCGACCAATTATTTTAATAAAGACAGTATATACTCATCGCATGCGAGAATTTTTCATTCGCTACACGTTGTGGATATCCTTCACTTAAATTCAACTATTCGTACAAGTCAAAAGCAATCCTCAAAGTACTTTTGTTTGGAAGAAAAGAAGATGTCACATTTACCCCATTTAGTACAAAGAGCATGCACATATATGAAATTAGTGACTTCACTGAAATGTGCAAAATTTGCATGCAGTTCAAGTGGTGAATGATTCAAGTTGGAATACTCTTGTGATTGCAAGTGAGAACCCAGTTCTGGTGGAGTTTTGGGCACCGTGGTGTGGACCGTGCCGGATGATTGCGCCGGTGATCGATGAATTGGCAAAAGAGTACGCCGGAAAGATATCTTGTTTCAAGCTCAACACAGATGAGAGCCCCAACACTGCCACTCAGTACGGTATAAGGAGCATACCAACGGTGCTCTTCTTCAAGAACGGGGAGAAGAAAGAGAGCGTTATTGGTGCAGTGCCGAAGTCCACATTGTCTGCAACTATTGAAAAATATGTAGATCTTTAATCAAATCATGTATATATAGACTTCCATGCTTGTGCCCATGAAGCTATTCATTTTTAATCTTCAATTAACTTCTCCCTTCGAATTATGTATATTATTTCCATCTTTACTGGTGTTTCTTTCTCTTAATTCTTCTTATTTTATGCAAAATTTCCCCACTCAAATTTTCATTGAAACAATATCCCCTAAAAATTGTCTTACGTGAAAAAATCAACTTTAAACAAAAGATTAGGGGTGTCGTTATTGACATTCTAAAATAGTCAACCTGCACTCTTTTCATGAAAAAAGTTAGGAAGGAAACAACACTACGAAGAAGAGCATAATAAGTTTTTGAGAGTCACAATAATAGCTCCCAAGATTAGAGGTGGTTAGTAGTCTTAGTTGTACTGTTGGAATTTATCTAGCAAAATTCGCTATTTTGATTTAAAAGAATAATAATAATATTTGGTTACAACTTTGTTTTAAACCAAAGGGATGAGAGAGATAGGAATTTATAACTTTATACATTAGAAAAAAAAAATATGTATCACTAGATTAAGAGAAGAGCTGGTAGACACAGCTAACCAAAGTAAAAGAGGTGAAAAGCTTGTGAAAAATATCGAGAAACATTAGTTGTCAAGCTTATGCTTATTTTCATATTTGAAGATTATTCGTTTCCCATTTCGTTTTAGTTTTCATTGTGTTAGAGATAGAGAGAAAATACCTAGGTGAAACTAAAGTATACGGAAGAGTTGAAGGATGGTGGAAGAGATGCACAACAAATGTAGGAAGTGCACACAAACTAAAAACTAAGCACCAAAAACCAAACTATTACATTCATGCTTCTTCGTTTTCACCTTCACAATTTTATTTTCATTCATTCTTGTATCTTCCCATCCTTCCCACCACCTTCATTTCTCATTTCCTTTACATACTTCCACCCTTCCACCCTTCATCTCTCATTTCCTTTACATACTACTCTCATATCTCGAGCACTAGTGAAAACCGAAAACTTAAAATCAAAATGGTTAATAACTTTAGAGTAATGCTAGGTAGACCAAATTTTTAAAACCAAATTTGCAAACTAAATGATGTGGTTGTAAATGATTGGATTATTAATTAAATATCGATTAACGTACTTGTTTTTTTATTGGTGACCAATTTGATTTAAAAAATTTAGTTTCTCTAGTATCACTCAAAGCAGTTCAACCAACGAACTTGCATGTGATCAAATCGAAGAGAAGCCTAAAAATACACTTGGTAACTAATGACGTTTGAGATGTAGAACTGAAACCGTAACTGAAATTGGGAAATAACAAAAATACATGCCCAACGAATAGGTCAGAAATACAATTTTAGGATTGGAAGAAACGATCAACAGCCTAAGTAGAAACCATTTGCACTCTTTGACATCTCTACTCAAAGGGAAAAAAGTTGTTACTAGGAAAAAACGAAGCGTCGTATACCACTATGATGAGATTTCGAAACGAAAAAAAATGAAATACATTTAAAAACCACAAGAAAATGAGCCTCTTCAGCCACAACCAACCACCAAATTTTCTTCTTTTATATATAAATAACAGATTAGTACAAAGTGGGAGCGAAAGCCCTGTCAAGTATTTCAATTCATCCCAGCACTGCCATCTTCCACGGTGCCAGAGGCAACTCCTGCCGTTTCTCACGCTGCGCAAGCAGCTAAATCAAGAAACGGTGAAACGAGCCATCAACATGATCAACAGAGCCTTTCAAGGAGAATGTTTCCAATCAAATTGAAGATTATTAAAGCCGTTCACCGCTCCAAGCCCACTAAGTAACTGGTTCCCCAGATCCTGTTGTTGATGATGCATACTTTGTTCTCGAGCCATTGATGCCATTCCGACCCTTCCATTCATAACAGAATTATTTCCCATTGCTGCTCTTATTCCATTCGCCATGGCAGGCTGCTGACCAAGTCCGCCACCCATACTCCCAAATCCAGCACCCCCAATGCCTGAGCTATTGTTAGTCATGCCGTTCAATCCTATGTTGTTGCTTGTTGACAAAATCCCATTCATGTTTTTCACATCGTTTCCCAAAGAACCAGCACCGACCATACTGCCTGGGCCGTTAAGTTGGTTGGACATCATCATTTCGTGTACAAATTTGTGGACAGAGCTCTGGGAATCACTTGGATCAGCCTCGCCAGATAGGGTTGGGTGTTGCACGGATATATTTGCTGGTGAATTTGCTGTACTCATGTGATTGGCAGCTGTCATGGCACCATGAGATATTTGTGAAGGATTATTTGATGAGGGTGTTGGTGACTGGAATGGAGAAGGGTTTGGTTGCGCCTGCGGGATTGCACTAGCAGAAACAGGGGATGGAATCTGAACAGAACTTCCTCCATAGGGACTGTTTGTGTTATTCATAGAACTTTGCTGTCTGGAATTCATTGAATTCTGATGGAGGAGCCCAACAATGGTGCTTGCAGAGGTAGATGTGGATGCTGTGTTTGGAGCATTATTTACACTCGCAATACCATTACTGACAGCAATTTGTGTAGCGGCGGCCTGGACAGAGCCTGGATCTCCGTTTGAATTCTGGCCGATCGTTTGTTGTTGTTGTTGCTGCTGCATTTGCTCCTCGGACTGCTGTGCTTGACTGTGAAAGCCAGACGAAGCACTCGTCCTTCGAGGAAACTTGGCCAAGCTCTCTGAAAGAAAACAATAGCAATGAACTACATGTGGACCCAAACTATACCATAAAGAAGCTGCTAAAGTATAATGAATTGTAAGTATCAAGCCTAGAGTAATGACTTATACGACTATAATGGATTGTAACTACCAAGTGGACCACAATATAATGCTTCAAACTGCCATGATATCATGAAATAGTGCAAAGAAATACTTTTAGGGGTCACAACACAAGTGCAATAACTTTAAAAAAAACCTGAGCATAATCTAGGTGTATGCAAACAAATTTTATAAGATGATTATGGAAAACACATAAGAAAAAAGCAATTGCCCCAATCACTATCACAACCACCATCCTAGAGCTAACAATTAAAGAATCAAGTTTACGTCTTGGTCTGAATTGTTAAATGACAAGGGACCATCTGGATCCTGATTGAACCAAACCGGATTTTATGCTTTTATGAGAACTAGTTCAGGCAGTTTTCATCTAGATTTTAGAGTTGCAAGGGAGCCAATTACATTCGAACTCTTTAGCTCCTTTTCTTATTCTACAATTCCGAACATTCATATGGGGTTTGAAGCATTTGAGAATCTCTTCAAAAGAATCTGAGAAAAGCACACGGAAAATCAATTCTAGGTGCAAATATATATATATATATATATATATATATCTTGTAGAAGCTTGGTAATAGCAGCAGCCTCATTCACTCGCACAAAGATAACTCTGTCTTCTTTTTGCTCTCAAATCATTGTTACTCACCAGGACATTCTTTCCTCATTCTATAGCTCTTACAGTTGCCAGCTTTTTATAGCATATTTCAGCAATAAACTTTTATGTATTTCTTGCTTTCGTGCTTTACTTTCTCCTATCCTTTTTGAACCTTCTGCTATTATTAGAAATTGTGTATTGTTTTAAAGCCTCATGACCTAAGCAGATTATACATTTTATGAATACATATTGCTGAAGAAAACAACAAAGAGAAGATCGCACGCTAGATAGCTTATAATTTTTTACGTTCAGAAAATAAAAAATCTTGACTTGTGGGCAATGAGAGAAAAATTCCTCTATGGTTTTGAAGTTCAAGTTACGAGTAATCTAGGACTACAATTGCTCTTTAATTGAGTCTATACTTTAATGTCCAGCAAGCATTCTTCTCGGTTTCCACAAATTTTACCTGTCCAGATTCAACAATCTTTTCAAGTTTAAATAAATTTACGTACACTAAACCCTTGTTTCTTAAAACCCAAGACTTCAAACCCAACACACAACCAAATATAAGCAGATTTATCCCAATCTGCCTATCGCTTCTAGGCACCAGGTCAGTAGTTCTCATACTCTTCTTCCACTCAGTTACTGCAAAGCTACATCCCCCAAATCTACTCCACTGCAGGCTAATTTGTTCTTCTTAAGAAATTTATATTTGAGTTCTAAAAGTCATAAGGTAGCTCTTTTTTTTTTTTGAACAAATAGTTAACTCTTTAAGTCTTATTATGTGACAAATAAATAGTTCTAAACCCTATCATATCTCTATAAAGTAACGAATGAATAGAAGAAGAAAAAATCAGAAATTTGTACCATCATTAGTAATTTAGTTAACATAGAAAAATCAAACTTACCCATAGGTCCAGTCCCCGTCTCTCGGCTGTAATCAATCAAGTCTTTCATACTATTAACTACTTCTGATATCTGCATTGCAACCCAAAAAAGATATATTAAAAAGAAAAACAAAACAAAATGGTCAATCAGGCTACAAGCAACCTCAGTTACATGGTTCACTGAAACAGGACCCTAACTTATGAACATAATTTGTTTGAAATATATGATATTATATTACACTTCATGAGGAAGAAGACAAAATATTGGTAAGAAATTTGTTTTGAAACAAAGGCATTTCTAGCAAAACAAATAAGTAGAAATCCATCACTTCACTATTAGAATCTTGGAACAGAAAACCATGAATAAACACAGCCCGACATAGCTTATCTAGAAAAAAGATAAACTGGATGAGAAATTCACGGTTGTAATAAGTCAAAAAATCAATTTTCCCCTTCACGTGTCCAATGTAAATATATGAAACTGTATTTCGGGTGTTATAGGAGGATACATTTAACATATACAATTTATATCAGGAGTATGATCCCAAGGCAGATACAATGAACACTGAGTAGATTTGGTGCACAAAGGAATGGCTGTAAAATACAAACAAATACTGCAGCACTATATGCAAAATAGAAGCGCATCTCAAAGCCAAAGATGATACATAAACTCTGCAGTGATTAAGAAATTACCTGAAGACACCTCACATATCGCTTTGTATAACCTAAATCATTTACTAATGGCACTTCCAAGGTTTTTGCCAACTGTCGAGCTGACGATACAAACCTAAACAAACATTACACAATAAGAATTAAACAAATATCATAAATTCCAAACCCACCATCTATTTGTTTAGACACTTTAAACTGAAAAAGACAAATCCCACATAGGCTCATAGTATCATTAAGATCTAAATGATGAAAGCACAATGTAATTGCAAAATTAAATATCTTTTGTAGTGTCTCTCCTGATACAAGTTTCATTTTTCTGGAAAAGTCCTGATACAAGTAATAAAGAACATACAACTTTGTGGCATTAATAAAAAAATAGATGAGGGCAATGTGCAGCATTCATCTTCAAGAAAAGCATTGCCTGCTGATGACTCCACTAGACTATACATATGAATAAGTGTGTGTACGGAACACGAACTGATAAACAGAGAGATACAGAGCAGAAACCGGCATAAGGACAATTCAACATTCACCCATCAGAAACAAGCCATCAACATCAATTATTAGCCAAATCTCTATACAAAAAACACACCACTTGAAAGCTCAAACATTGTCAGGCAAAAAATAAAAAAATAAACTCAAATATTAACAAAAATGAGAAAGAGATTTAAGAACCTACATATTACAATTACTTTGTATCTCTGGAAGAGATATGTTGGATGATGCATTTTGAGTAGCAGCCTGGTATTTTTGAGCTGCAGCACCAAGCTGACTAACCTGCATAAGGCAAGTAAACATTAGATATGCAAAGTACCATATGACTGGTACATATACTCAAATTAGCATCACAAACAACAGATAGAGAATGTCAAGAATTGAGCTAGTTTGGTAAAATCGGGATTTATGTCCAAAACATATAAGCCAGACCACTCCGACCTGAATCTCATATTTATAAATCATTTACTAAAACCACTAGTTATTATATAAAATTACTAAATATTTAATATATACAGTGAAATCTTTACTCACAAATACAGTTGCTCCTTGAACAACTGGTGGAACAATAATAAGTTTAGGATTTGATATTTCTCAATATTTTCCATACAATTAAGTCCTATTTCATCCAAACAATGTACATATTCTTGCACAAAAAGAGGTTTGAAAAGATGAATTTGAAGTTTTTCAATTTGCGACACAAAGAGAACAGAAACCCCCTTGTCATGAAAGCATAAGGGTAAAACAATCAGTAAAAAAATCAATTTGATTACTTAACCCTGTTCCTAGAACTTAATTTCGAGCACAGAATAACCCATCACCTAATAGCGTTCAATCATTTAAGTGTCCAGTTGTCAACGACTGAACAAGGGTTCTAAACAAATCAGTAAATTATATTCTTTGTTTTGAAATGTTCCCATAGAAAGGAAAAATAAGTTATATTCATAACAATAATGGAGAAAGGCACCCATCACAAGAAGAAATTTGATAAGTAACCTGAGGTATCAGTAATCTTCGAGGGATAAGCTCTTCATGGCGCCTTGCACAAAATTCCCAAGAGCATATCTGCCAAAAGACACAGACAGTTGATAAAAACTGGGTGAAGCAAGGTAAATGGAGACATGAAAACAGTTTTTTGTCCAACCTTCAGATCTGGAGAGAATACTATCCGAAGTTGACCATCCCGAACAACACGAAGTTGCTCAAAAACACTTTCTTGTATCGCTTTAGCATAGTCCAACACAATCTGGCCAGATGAATTATGATACTCACGCGGCATATCAACATAAAGAAGCTCCTCCAAAGTACCACTTTCATACTTGATTTTAAAAAGCCGGGGAAGAACCTCAACGGTCGCTTCTGAAAATTTGATCAGAAATATCAGATACCAGTCGCAAAAGAGAAAAGAACATGAACAAAGCACCTACATAGAGCATCAAAATTAACACTGGCATCTATCCAAAGACTCTAAGATATGACATTGATGGGCACAAAAGGATAAGTCTCCAAAAGAGAAAGTATAACGTACCAAAGCCACGCCCAGGCTTGCGATTGCATATTTCACAGTGCCATACATCCTGCAAAATATGGCACTCATGATTGTCAAATAGCTCAAGATTCACGTAACACCAACCGAAAATGTATTTCAAATAATGTAATAGCTACCATGACATTGAGGAATAAAGTGACCTCAAAAAAGATGTGGATACCAATACCCATGCTGTATATATTCTGCAATTAATCTCATTTACTAGTACAGATGCCAACATAGATGGGGTTCACCATATTACGGTATCCTAGATACAGACCTGAGGAAAAACGCCAGTTGTTTGTCGGCCAGTTCCATACATAGAAACACACCACTTCTTCTTCGCATGGGGTACAAAATATTCAGCAACAAATTTTCTCCAGAACTCAATGTTGTTGTCCTATATAAAAAGTAGGCATCTTCATTAACCATAACAATCATCCAAAGACTTAACAAATTAGGCATGTAGGTATCTTACTTCAGGCCTATGTTGTTGCTGATACATATAATGTGTCAAACGCTGAGCACACATTCCAGGCTCATATACTGGTTTTGCAGGAGATCTCATGGGCAGATTCTGCTGTGGAAACTGCTGCTGTAATTGGGGGCGCTGCTGAGGCATTGCTTTCAAGAATTGCTGCTGCTGGTGTTGCTGGTGTTGCTGGTGTTGTTGCTGTTGCTGGTTATGTTGCTGTTGATGGTGTTGTTGTAACTGCAATAATCTCTGCTGATGCATAATGTTCATCTGGGCAGCAGCATTCTGAGAAGACTGCCTTGACATGTGGAGGATTTGTTGTTGTTGCTGTTGTTGTTGCTGCTGTTGATGCAAAAACAATGGCTGATCGGAATGTTGGGGTTCCAATTTTACAGGTGGCAAGCTCCTCATTGTTTGAAGTTGCTGTGGTTCCATTTTCACTGAACCAAGGCTCCTTAAAGACTGCAACTGCTGCTGCTGTCCATGTTGATCATTTGTCAATTGGGGCTCTAACTTTACCGACCCAACACCAGCTAAGCCTCCTCGAATAGCCTGAAATTGGTGTTGCTGCTGCTGCGTACTGTGAGGGGAAGAGAACTGTTGCATTGGCTGCTGACCATGCTGGAAATTCTGTGTTTCAAGTTGCTGCTGCTGTTGTTCTGTCAACAGTTGGTTACCAGAAGGGTTTGAAAATTGTTGCCCTTGCCCTTGCCCAGACGTACCAGGATTAGCCATGTTTGATGCACCATATGATGAAGAAGGTGCACTGAAACCCATTCCATTGCCAACACCAGAAAGTGGATCCGATTCAGCACCAGTATCCATAACTCCGCGTTGGCTGCTACCAGGACCAGAGAGGCCCGGATTTGAAATTCCATTTCCATATGACTGACTAAGGAGAGAAGACACATTGGCTACATTGCCAAGCATATTCATACTACCGTATTGAGTACGTGGTGAGGCAAGTGAGGGAAAAGCTGACGGGGAACCTTGACCTCCCAACATTCCAGAATTCGAACGCAAAAGTGAAGGCGAAACAGACTGGGCACCACCAATTGGAGTGGACGACCCCGAAGGTACCATGTTTTCAAAATCACAATCTAGAAATACTAGGTGAAAGTACTAAATCTATCTAAAACAACATGAATTCCACAAACCTAGATTACATAACAAGACGCAAAATCTCGGGGATGGAGCTCAATTCTGAAAGCATTATACCCCTACATCCAAGGCCATAGGCTGCAGAGTCTTTATTGTGCACCAACAGAAAAGGGTAAGCATTGTGTCTGCGAACGTCGTGTTCAGTTTTACCAAACACAGGCCAAACAACAAAGAAACCAAATACCAATGAACAAGCTCTGATTCTGAACATTCTACAATCACGCTATCTTCACCAAGAGAGCAGTCTCCGACCTGCTTCCGCATGAATCTCTGTTTATTACACGAACTTTCAGATCCACCATAACCCCAGCCTTTGAGCAAAAAAAGCTAAATAACAAACAAATCAAACTCTCTGCCCAAAACCAGAGTAGAAATCTGAAAACTTGTCACTCTATCAACCAAAAACAACACCAATCAAAAACCTGAAATGAACTAAATCACCACAATTCACGGATTGAACAAAAAGCCACAAAATTGAACAAAATTTGGACACAACCCAATAAAGATTATACCCTAACACAAGTGAAACCAAATTACACACCCAAAATCCCACAAACAATCTAAAGATTTTCCAAACTTTGCAAAACTAAACCAGTAATAGTAATAAAATTGCCAATGCATATACTAAAACAACATCGATCGGACCAAAATTTTCCCAAATCAACGATCAAAGAACTTCAAATAGTAAATGAAAATCACAAAATAAACAAAAAGAACACATACAAGAAATAATATATAGTACTCACCCAGTAGAGCTTCGAACAGTGAGGGATACAAGGAAAGAGAGAGACTTTCCAAAACCCACAAAGATTCTACTGCATAAAACCCAGTAATTTGATTATTCACTGAGTTGGCTTCAATATTGAGTTGGGATTTTGTTCTCTTTTAGGGTTTTCTCACAGTGTGCGTTGGCTCCGAGCGCAAGTCCTGTCCTTCGGCTGTTTTAGCTTTAGAGAGGGAGATTAGAGAGTTGTAGAGAGAGAGGAGGGGGAGAGAGAGTGTGTCCTTGCGGACGTCAAAATTGTATTCGATTCGATTGAATTTTCTTCATTCTTTACCCTTTTCTCTTTCTTCTTCTCTCTTCCTCTTCTCTCTCTTCTGAAACCAAGTCAAATGTTATTCTACCACTCTCCTCTACTCTCCTACATTCTTATGTTATGCTATGCCTATGTATGTATATATACACACATACATGCATGCATCATCACATACATCTCATCATGATCCATTACATCGTGTATTAATTATTGAACGACACTCTTGCTGCCTTATTTACGAAGTTGCCCGACTCTAATTGTTTAATAAAATTAGTTGTTCGTTCCCAGTCGGTTTTTTTTTTTTTTTTGATAAGCCTAGTCAAAATTAAAATGAGAATTCAAATTTTTGTCCTCCATAGAAGTATTAAAAATAATAAAAAAATGTACATACAACAAACTCACTTGAAACGTGCTTTTTTAAATTTAAAAAATTACATATGTCAAAAGAATATCACAATCTTATAATTACAAACACGTTAAAAATACAAAGCGATTCTTCTTTCATGGAAAATCCTTAGTCATAAACCCTAAACCTTAGTCTTGAGGACCGTTGCAATCCCCGAAAGATATCTTTAGAGGCTTCACGAAAAAGAGTCCCCAAAAAAGTTGAAGAGTGAGGACGGTTTTCCATTCTATTATGTTGCTAAACAAGATGTTGCAAATGAATTTATTTTTTACCATATAATACCAAATTCTTTTCGAATGTTATCATAACAAAAATTGAAGAAAAAGAAATGACATATGTTCAAATACTAACACGCCCCAATCTCGATGTTTGAGGGACATCGGGATGGCCACGTGCTGGCTGAAACCCGAGGGTGATGCAAGTCATTTAATGAATGCATATGCTGAGAACATGTAAATCATGCGTATAAATTCCATTCGAACAACATAAAATAATATACTAATATTCAATTGCCAATAATGATAAAGATAGTGATAGTGCATGACATGTTCAGAGCATACATCTAATTCAGAATACAACGAAAGGTGTTATTACAATGATGTCACAGCAAAGATGAAGGCATGATATCACTGGTAGAGGAATGCCTCGTAGCGTGAATCGTAAGCCTCGTTCCTATGTCCTCAGGGCGTGCAAAACAAACATGAGTGGACCAAGCTGATATATATATATATATATAATACTGAAACAGTTATCAACATATTAACCCCCAAAGTTTTATGAAAACTCAATATCATAATATGTAATAGTTTTATCCGAAAACCCTAGCATGCTATAAAACCTTTCCTAAAACATATCTTGTATATAATGTGCCAACTAGTGGTATCAGTATCGCCCATATGCACATAACAGTACCCTACACACACCCGCCCGAAGGCAATATAAGTATCATCTCTCATACGCACAGAACAATGCCTTACACACGCCCACCCGAAGGTAATATAAGTATCATCTCCCATACGCACAGAACAATACCCTACACACGCTCACTCAAAGGAAATATAAGTATCATCACCCATAGGCAGAACAGTGACCACTAGATACGCACAAAACCATTGAATATAATCTTTCCAAATATAGGTACATATATCTCAAAATCATCTTCATAGCATATAGTTATCTGTCATATATACTACAAAGAAGTGTAAAAACATGTTCATAAATAGTATATAGTCATCCATCATATATACTACAAAGAACATAAGTTTCGATAAAGTATGGTATTCCAAAATATTCTTAGTAAAGCATGATAATCATATAATGTAAATCCAATTTACTTATAAAACGTTTCATAAAACGTAACCATTAAATCATGTTTTTCATGTATGCATTTTTACTAATAAAACATGCATTTTGGAAGGGGTCCACTCACAGATACTCCGTCGTTGAAGAGCCGTCCGAAATAGGAAAGACAAAATTGCCGCCAATAATCGCACCTAAGCACATAAAGGGTCCAATTAATAAAACTATACTCAAATGATTGAATTTCAGAAAACGGACGTCATAAACGAATTCAGGACGTCGAAAACACATAAAGTGGAACCTCGGGGTACCCTCCACGACCGTCCCACGCACACTCACGCGCCGCCGTGGGTAGCTGGAAAAGTTGTCGGCGCCGCCGCGGACGGTGGTGCATGTGATCCATGCATTGGCACCTGTAGGCACCCATTCGCCACCCACGCACAACTAGGCTTCTGGGTTGGACTGGGTTTGGGCTTGGGCCTAAAAGGTTTCTGGGCTTAGGTTCTTTGGGCTGAATACCTAATCTTGCACAACCCAAAGGCCTGGGTTCGTAGGGTTTTGGGTTTAGGTTCTATCAGGCCTTGCCCAAAGTAAGGGTTTTAGGGTTTAAGGTTAAGCGGGCTAAGGCCAAAGCTGGTAAGGCCCAAGAGGCCCCGGGGTTAAATGGGTTTTGGGATTCGACGAGCCAAATGCCCTAGTTTTCTCGCCAGGGAAGAAGGTTGGGCCTCTCAAGCTCAAGTCAACAGTGATCGGCCAAACTAACATATGATCTAACACCCAAAATAAAAGGTAGAGATGAGAGCAAGTGTTTGTTACCTGTGATTCGTCGTGAAACTGCCGGAGGTGGCCGAGCTTGGGCTTAAATGTCACGGGCTCGCGAGGCTTAGGTTGGGTGTCATTTGAGTGTCCCGACGCTTCATGGAGGTGAGCAAGAGAGAGAAAGAAGGTCCTAGGTTTAAGGGTTGGTGTCTGTGGGGTGTGGGTTCGAAGGTTTGTGTGTGTGTTGATCGGGAAGGGGTGAGGGAAAGTGAGCTAAGGGAGATCCGAGAGTGAGAGAGAGTGTATGAGCTGAGAGAAGGAGAATGTTGATTCGGGGGAGGGGAAAAAGAGAAGAAGAGAAAAGGTATATGGTGCTTCCACGTGGTAGGCAGTGTGAGGATAAGAACTAAAGAGAAAATCTGACAAGAGGATCCGGATAGGGTAAAGTTTCAAGGGCACAAATGTAATTTCATAAATCTTTGATATAAAATTACACAAAATTGAGGAGGGGTTTTACAAATACCATACCAACATGTGTTTTGAATTGTTATTTTATGTCACTAGTGGTTAGAATTTACTTTGTTCAACAATGGAGGTTGGAAGTAGGTTTGAAAGCATGAAAAAAAAACTTCAAGAGTCTAAATAGTTATTTTACATTATGGCATATAAGTCATTTCATAATAAAATCTTGAGTGAGATAAATATATTCAACAAATCGTAGGATGTCAAAACCATTTCCTTTATATCAGTCTTGCTCTCTTAAAGTTCTTATTTTGAATATCTGTGAGGACTAAATACATATTAGTCACAAAATTATAGTTCATATCCAAAGGCTTAAAATATTTGACAATTTGATAAAGCAAAACCAACTTAAAATAGCTATTAGAAAACTCATTTTCTTATTCTGCTTTATTAAGTTGTCAAATATTTTAATATTTTGGATCTAAAAATAATATGACTTTGTGGCTAATATGCATTTGATCCTCACAGGTCTTCAAAATGAAGACCTTAGGAGCTCATATTACTTTGTTTTCTACATACTTTCTTTTTGGAATTCTCCTTGGGTTTTTTTTTTTCTTTCTTTCTTTTATTTAGTATTCTATACGTTAGAAATTTAAATACTTATAGTCACATTGGAATGAATCGAGTGATAAAATTTGTACAAAAGCTCAACCATTACAAAGTACAAAATAAAAAAACATATATTTTTTTCTTCCGAGGAATTGTGATTATTTCTTGATTTTCTTTTGTAATGATAAGCATCTTCTGTTCGTTGCTTTTTTCTTGATTTTCTATTAGGCTTTTTTGCGATCTAGTAATTTTTAAGGCTTTATTTGGGAATTAATTTGCGTTGTAAAATTTAAGGCTAGTGTTTGAATGACAGACCCACTTTTGCATCTTGTGTCCCTTTAGAAAAATATACAATTGCCTTTAGCTTTACTGAGAGTATCCTATATTACAGATAAAAGTATGGAAGGGCTCAAGTCGAGGACAAGCCTAAATCCCAACCAACTTTAGCCCAAATACAAGCAAACAAAGTTTTAAAATTTCAGCCATGCTCCTAATAGACTTTTTCAAAACTCTACCATTTACAAAAATTGCAAACTGATTTTAGATTCGTAAAACTAATTTCTAAAAGATCAATTTCACAACTCATGCACTTCTGCGAGATTAGTTTCAAAATTCTTAGCACTTAGGCAAGATCAATTTGAAAATTTCAACAATTATACAAGATTAGTTTCAAAATTCACGCACATCTGCAAGATTAGTTTCAAAATCCCAGCACATTTACAAGATCAGTTTCAAAATTCATGCACTTTTGTGGGACCTTGATTTTCCAGAGTTGGAGTAAGTCTAATCTGAATGTTGTTACCTCAAAAGTTCGGTTATGGACTCACCATCTCCAAGCAGAACTGTATCAGATGAAGTAGGGTGCCACTGTCACTCTACTCCTGGCACTCAGCGGAGTCCTAGCGACTTCACTGGATGACCATGCTCGTTCTGTAAGACACACAATCTAATATGGATATGGACACAATCAGATCCTATAAGTCTTGGAGTCCCTATAATCTAAGGATATGTGTACGCCGCAAGTAATCACAACTCCTAAGACGATGCAATATTTACTTACTAAATATCATTTAAGATTCTCCCAGCTTAAAACGATGATTTTATCCTAAAAATGTTCCTCTCCCACCGTATAAATACACCCACCTACGGTTCATCTACGGTAACGCAATTCCTACACTTCATTCTTTGTCCACTGCTTGAGTTTAAAATCATTTACTAACTTGACCGTCGGATAGCCTGTAGCCGGCACACCCCCAATCCAAGGCTTGCTCATGGTTGTTTACTGTTTTGCAGTTTGCTCAAGTTTGTGCTCAACCCCCGCTCACTGAGGTGCACGAATTTGGTTCCAACACACTTTTGAAAGATTAGTTTCAAAATCTCAGTACATCTACAAGATTAGTTTCAAAATTCATGCACTTCTACAATATCAGTTTCAAAAGTCCAGTACATCTACAAGATCAGTTTCAAAATTATGCATCTAAATCATCAAAACCTCAAAATCAAATACTTTTAGAAAATTCTAGAATGAAAAACCAAAAACAAAAAAAAAAACCAAAAACCAAAAATTCTAGAAAATTTATATCCCCTTATTCTCATAAAAAATAAAAAATAAAACTCATAAATTTAGAGAATAATACAGAAAAGAAGAGAGAGAAAGATAGAAGTATGAAGAAGAACTAGGAGAGATGAGGCTGAAGAAAGAGGAGGGAGAAGTAGGAAGGAGGAGAGAAAAGGAGAGAAGTATTGAAGAAAAATGAGGAGAGAGAGAAATAATGTGACATCCCACATCGCCTAGGGGAGTGATCCTTACATGTTTATTCTCATCTCTACCTAGCACGAGACCTTTTGGGAGCTCACTGGCTTCGAGTTCCGTAGGAACTTCGAAGTTAAGCGAGAAGGGGGCTAGAGCAATCCCATGATGGGTAACCCATTGAGAAGTTACTCGTGAGTTCTCAAAAACAAAACCGTGTGGGAATGGTAAGCCCAAAGCGGATAATATCGTGCTACGGTGGTGGAGCGAGCCCGGGAAGTGATCCCCTCTAGGCTGGGATGTGACAGTTTGGTATCAGAGCCTAACCCTGGTTGTGGTGTGCCGACAAGGACGTCGGGCCCCTGATGGGGATGGATTGTAAGATCACACATCGCCCAGGGGAGTGATCCTTATATGTATATTCCCATATCTACCTAGCACGAGGCCTTTTGGGAGCTCACTGGCTTCGGGTTCCGTAGGAACTCCAAAGTTAAGCGAGAAGAGGGCTAGAACAATCCCATGATGGATGACCCATTGGGAAGTTGCTTGTGAGTTCCCAAAAACAAAACCATGAGGGAATGGTAAGTCCCAAGCGGACAATATCGTGCTACGGTGGTGGAGCGGGCCCGAGAAGTGATCCGCCCGAGTCGGGATGTGACAATTTGGTATCAGAGCCTAACCCTAGTCGTGGTGTGCCGACGAAGACGTCGGGCCCCTAAAGGGGGTGGATTGTGACATCCCACTACGGTGGTGGAGCGGGCCCGGGTTGTGGTGGGGGCTTAGGTCGGGATGTGACAATTTGGCTTGAGAGCTCACTGGCTTCGGGTTCCATTGGAACTCCGAAGTTAAGCGAGTAGCGCTCGAAAGCATTCCCAAGATGGGTGACCCATCGGGAAGTTCTCGTGTGATTTCCCAAAAACAAAACCGCGAAGGCGTGGTTGGGGTCCAAAGCGGACAATATCGTGCTACGGTGGTGGAGCGGGCCTGGGTTGTGGTGGGGGCCCGGGCCGAGATGTGACAATTTGGTATCAGAGCCTAACCCTGGCCGTGGTGTGCAGACGAGGACATTGGGCCCCTAAGGAGGGTGGATTGTGACATCCCACATCGCCCAGGGGAGTGATCCTTATATGATTATTCTCATCTCTACCTAGCACGAGGTCTTTTGGGAGCTCACTGGTTTCGGGTTCCGTATGAACTCCGAAGTTAAGCGAGATGGGGGCTAGAGCAATCCCATGATAGGTGACCCACTGAGAAGTTGCTCGTGAGTTCTCAAAAATAAAACCGTGAGGGAATGGTAAGCCCAAAGCGGACAATATCGTGCTACGGTGGTGGAGCGAGCCCGGGAAGTGATCCGTCCTGGGCCGGGATGTGACAAATAAAGGGATATAAATTCATCTTCAAAACGATCATAACATATGATAGATAATTTCATTTTATGCTAAGAGCTGGTTTGGTATTGCCATGTTTTGAAAAAAAAAAAAACTGGTTCTGCTGTGCTGTGAGGATAAGCTCATTTTTGCTGCTTCATGTTTTTAGCTTTTTTTCATCCAAAATTGTGAAAACAAACTGTTTTTAAATGTTTATCAAATATCTTTTTTAATTTAATTTTTTTTATATTTATTTTTTTATAAAAATATATCAGTATCAAATTAGTACTAAGTCTTTTTATGCTAACTCGATATTACCCTGAGCCTGAGACTTCTTTAATTAGCTAGCGGTCGATACAAAGTGACGAAAATGCCACTGCTCCGACGTAGATTCACAGTGACTGATATCCTCATGTATGGGATACTGCCATGTGGTGCTTGGCTCTATCAGATTGAATCATTTCGAATGATGAATACAGCCCACACATGAAGCAATATCTCCTGCCCACTCACTCAAATTGACATAAATACCCATCAAAGTAGCAGAATGTTTGATGGAACTTGTTTACTTGCTCGAGGGCATGGACGTGAACAGTCAAAGCCCTACAGGCTACAGATCATGCAGGGGCATGCGGAATTCATTCATAGGTCGGCCACTATTCACTGAGGCCACAACTAAAGTATTAATCTCTAGATTTTGATCGCACATATTTAGTCAACCGTGCTTTAGATCTTGTCATGCGCAGTCATATTGGCTTTAAGAAGACTAATATTGACTTTGTGCATATTTGATCAAACTAACCATAATTAAAATAGCCGTACTTTCAGTGATAGAGTTAGAAATTCGAATCAGAAAGAAATCTTTAAAAACTAGAGCTTCTATTTTTTGTAATGAAAAATAAGATGATTAACTTCTGTAATTCCCTAATTTGGTCATTTTTCTCATTTTGTTTTTGTTCACTTGTTGAATGAAATGAAATAATTTACCCTCATTATACTAACAAAATATATGCATTTCAAGAGAAATTTTGACATGATAATGAAGGTGAAAACAAAGATGAGAGGTACGGATGAAATACGAGTTGATGATGGGTCGTGTTAAACTTAACAAATTGATGCAAATTAAAACACTAAGCTGAGAAACTGACATTGAGACGACAATGTGAATGATCACAACAACAACATCAGCCTGTGAATTAAAAACTCGAGACCAAGATCTTTTGCATGCTCACCACTCCTTATAATTAACTTGAAACTAAGGGGCGTTCTTAGTGAGTTGTATTCTTGGTGTGTGCTGAGGTAGCTTTGTACTTATATGGGCTTAACCCGAGTGAATTTTTCCATCATTACATCATTAGGGTTTACGTCACCCATTTCGATCCATCTATCATCCTCAAAAGGATGGTATTAGGAGCCATTATCCTACAAGACAGCAAGACATTAACTTCACTTAGAGAACCCTACCCTTATTTACACACCAAACAATTCCATGAATTGTGAAGACCTATTAGTCGTTAAATTAGTGTCTTAATTTCCAACAGTTGAAGAATTTCATCGTACAATCAATCCTAATTCAATAAAATTTCCTGTAAGAAAATCAAATATAATGTAATATAACGCAAAATAAAGATTTCAGAATATGTCAAATGTAATTTCATGTTCATGACTCATCATCAGTACAAACTACAAATAAATTTATTTACATTCATCATTTTTGAAACTGATAAATTGTTTTAAATTGAATACCAAAGAACCCTAAAGTTTCCACCACACCTGAAATTAAATTGCGGCCTCACGTGTTCACCAAAAATTCAAGAGTAATACTAACGAGATCACATTTGTGTATCATCACCTGATGCGGCAAGTGATGCATATAATCAACATCTAAGTAAATAAATTCATTCATTTGACGTGACGTGTGCACATCACTTGTCACATCATGTGATATATACATAAATGTGGTCTGCCTAGAATTTTCCAAAATGCAATCTGTTCTATGTACATACCAACTTTGATACAAAATGCCAAAGTTCGTAGCTTGGACAGACCGGCCAGCATCCATCACCAAATCATATATATCATCCTATGACACAAAATTAATTCGACATTCAATATCAAACAAAGAAATAAAATGACATAATTTATGATTAATAAAATTAAAACTTACAGCTCTTGGAGTAGTACTTGAGTCCTCAGCTGATGAACTCACCTCATTCATGATATTCAGATTAGCATTAATATCTTCTGTAATCTCATATACGCTGAGCTCAAGATCAAACCTCCAAATATAATACAAATTAGTAATATATCTCGGTCCTACAAATAGAATGTACGTAATTGAACTCAAAGTAGAAGGAGCATTTCTGCACTCACAAGAAATAGGGCTACAGAGTTTTCCTATATTTGAGTCGGTTTATTACAAAAAGCATCGGTGTCATGAATAGAATCATTCGTCATGACATCTATTTTGTCGAATTTCTTTAATGAGATTCTCAGGGGTCGTTTGTTTGCCCTCACTAAAGTGTACTGGACTGGACAGGACTAAGGGTTAGTCCAGTCCCATGTTTGTTCCCAACAGGGACTAGGTTTAATAAGACTAAGTCTCACTCGCCTAGACTAAATCAGGGACTAACTGGTCTTAGTGAGACCCCTCGAAACCATGGGACTAGCAAAGACTGTCCCCTCTCTCCCCCTCTCTCCTCCTCACCCTGCTCCTCGACCACTCACCCTAAAAAACCATTGGACTATCACAACCAATTTTCATATAAAATACCAAATTAAAGATGGGAGTGAGGGGATTACAATTCTACCTGAATCGAGGCCAAAAGGTGGTCGGAGGTGGCTAAAAATGGCCTGGAAGTCTCAGCCAGTTTGGGTTTTTATGAATCCATGACAGATTCGAGCATGCAAAGTTTGGATCTGGGATTTATTGATTGACCATAGATGCGAACCTTAGCCAGTACCAGCGACTAGTTTTCGGGCTACGAGGGGGAAAAGTTTGTTGGTGGTGTAAACCTCATCTAATCCGATGAAGTTTAGTCGGAAAACTCGTTGAGAAACTTGCAACTCATCGAAAAAAATGGAGCCATGAGGGTTCCATTTGACTAGCACAGAGCTAGAGAGAGAGAGAGAGAGAGAGAGAGATAGAGATAGATAGAGAGAGAGAGAGAGAGAGAAAGGGAGGAGAGAGAGATACAGACTGAAATGGAGAAAGAGGGAGGAGGGAGAGGCTGGAATCGAGAGGTTTAGTCTGGGAAGGAAAAGATTGGAAAGGAAAAGGGAGAAAATGAGGGAGAAAATGAGGGACAGAATGGGACGGTAAGGGAGAATAGAGGGATAAAAAAATTGGATGAAAATAAAATATTAATAATTATAGATTAAATAATATAATATTAGAGTTTGTTAATTATCCTGCTTGTTAGTCCAACACTGCACCAAACGCTTCACTAAGTTAGTCCAACTTAGTTTAGTCTAAGTCAGTCCAACTTAGTCCCTGAAACTAGCCCAGTTTGAGATAGTTTGGTGCAACAAACGCACCCTCGTAGTCTTCAACAGGATAAAATATATTTTAAGTGAGATTCTAATGGAATTTTTTGTGTGAAAGACATACATTTTTTTTATTATTTATAAATAAAGCATAAGTTGCATGTTACTTTGTGACAACCCGTTCCAAATTTTACATTTTTATTTTATTTAAAAAGCGTGAATTTACGAAATTGCCCTAGAGGCAAGGACTTTGACTTTTGTTGACCATCGTCTAGAGAGACGTATGACTTATTCTTTTAACATATTCTCGTAATACTCGTGGATGTGAACGCATAGGCGAAAGCCGTTTGCGAGTCCGGATTATAACGGTATAGTTACGGACGTTCGAAATTGGTTATTCAAGGTTTAGTGTTGATTAAATTAAATCCCCAATCAGAAATTGGTTATTTAAGGTGAAGCCCAATCAGAAAAAGGAAAGAAAAGAAAAAAAAAAAAAAAAAAAAAATATCCCAGCTTTCCCGTGGGTTTTTCCCACTCGCGACCACCCACTTTCCAAGGCCGATTCCGGCCAACTCCGGTGGAGTTTTTCGATGCCACCACCACCATCTTGAAGCTCTCATTCCCCTCTACAAAACCCACCCAAGAACCACCTTGATTAACCATGGTATGAGGCGGTTTGAGGCCACGAAAGTTGACGAAAATCAATGGTGCTCCGGCCACCCTTCTCGATTTTTCGGCAAATTGGCAAAGCAATGGCCAATGCCACCACTTGGGATTTGTAGCCCATCATCCCAGGAGCAAAACCCAACCAACCTTGACCCCGTTGGACCACCGTAGACGACGAATCGATGTCGGGAAGTTTTAGGCACCCGCCGGCTTCGTGGGCAAAATTGACCATATTCCATCCACTTTTGGACTATGTGGCAGGTATGAAAGTTGCTCCACTCACTGAGATCTTCATTTCTGTGAAGTTTGAGAATTTTTGGAAATAGTTGAATTTTCCGGCGAGTCGGGGCGGCCGACCGCCACCCGCGGCGGCGCGTGCGGCGGCGTGTGGCCAGTGGGCCGCCAATGCTATTTTTAGGCTATGTCAAATGTATTGAATTCAGTTTTGTCATTTGAATGACGTAGGTTGATAGTTGGAACCTAAATTCGTTACGATACGTTACTTGATAAAATGTGAATCGATGATCCGACCGTTGGATCGTCACCAAAATTGGATACATTATAATAAGTAATATTTAAAGATTATAGGAATTTACGGATCGGGAATCCGACTTACGGATCTTCCTGAATTGGATTTGTAAGTTAGTAAAATAAATGTTCACGGCCACTTGTTTTAGGCAATTGGCGGAGATCTGACCGTTGGATCGTAATGAAATTTTAATATGTTATTCTAGAAACATATTGTGGATTGTTGGGAGTTGCGGATTGGAAATCTGATATGCGGATCTTCCGGGTCAAGTTATACAGGGTTGTAAACCCTACCGTCGATCTTTGATCGACGGTTGACTTGTGGTCAATGGGTATCAAACTATTTTAGAATGTCGTTGAGGTTGTGTTTTATGTGAATTACATATTCTACGGATAAGAGTTCTGAGATGTGATTTGATAATTGGTCACAGGGACCAATCATTCAGGACGCCTCGATGCGTGCGCTAGAGAATCATAGCGTGGACTCCAGGTGAGTGCATCTTTTCCTTTTTATCGTACATATTATTGAGAGTTCTATCGACACTTTTAAATTGATTAGGCATATTACTTTCATACATATTTATTGTGAATGCTTGAAGTACTATATGAACTACGAATGGCTTGATCCCTGTCTAGGGTACGTAGGCAGTCTAACGAGACGTTAGATGCAGCCATAAAATATTTGAGACAAAAGCCTTGCTTGGGAAATTGAGTAATGCGAAGGAAATTTGTAAAGGCAAGTTTTAGTTTTGTGAATTAGTTAGTTAAATTAGAGTTAATTGGGTTGTCATGGATAATTATCCCTGAAAATAAGTAGTTTGGGAGTAGGGCGTTACTGATTGTACACTTCACACCATATTGTTTATAATTGAAAATGCTACGACATGATTAAGTAGTAGATTGCATCATGATATATCCATATGTATATTACTTGCATATAATTATTGGGAATGCTTTCAAGTGCAAAGGTGAACTCAGGACACCCAGGTAAGTTCAGGTGAGTTTATGGTAATAGTTGAATCGATTGCGTTATAGCATGACTACAGTTATGAGTTAGGCAATTTCGATACTGTCGTACTGGTTGCCATGAGTTGCACATGTTATATTGAGATGCATTGAGAGCTCATAAACCTGCACCCTGGTGTTAGTGCTCCCGCCCGTGGCCAGGGCACAGTCCTTCACGTGATGTTCACCTCCCGCACCTTACGCTTACCTTGGATTCAAGGTAGGTGCACAGTCCTGTCGTACAGACCACTTTAGGTGGTTCCGACTCGTAGGTGACCCACGATTATTCGCCCAGTCTTCACGTGATCGTAGCACTTGAGCGTATTTATTTACACCCAGTCCTGTCGTACAGACCACTTTAGATGGTTCCGACTCGTGTGCAGGTATACTTGTTGAGCTATATGCTAGCCAGGATTGATGAGATATGGATAAGTCGTACAGGTCACTATAGGTGACTCCGACTTATATGCTAGCCATGATTGATGAGATATGGATAAGTCGTACATGTCACTATAGGTGACTCCGACTTATATGCTAGCCATGATTGATGAGATATGGATAAGTCGTACAGGTCACTATAGGTGACTCCGACTTATATGCTAGTCAGGATTGATGAGATATGGATAAGTCCTACAGGTCACTATAGGTGACTCCGACTTATATGCTAGCCATGATTGATGAGATATGGATAAGATGTACAAGTCATTTTAGATGACTCTGACTGATATATCACTTTGTATTGATTTAGCTCATTTGGCCTACTTATTAATGTATGGTGGAGTCGATGGCAAACCGTGGTTTTGGTCATTTCTGAGTATGGTTTGGATATATGTATATATGTTCTGTCTTATGGAAAACGATACGGGTTTTACATTTAGGGGCATTACTTTTTGAGAGGTAGTAACTTTGGGAAGCTTGGTTTTATTGCTTACTCACAGCTTCTGTTTGGTGCCCTCCAGGTTTTAACTGTTGAGTTTGTATCGACAAGAATTTGTGGCGAATCTTAGTATTGATGGATATTTTTGAGGGTATGATTCTTACCCACACTACTGTACCTTACTTATGCTCTGACATCGCGTGTGAAATGGGTTCGCTCCCACTCGTAGCGCACTCTGGTATTTAGACACTTTTAGATTCAAATTCATTCACTTTTTATACACTATCACATTTTATGGCTTCGTCACCTTCCAAGTGTCGGCCAGCACAGCTCGATTCAGGGTCCAAGTGGACTTTCTGGGTCGGGGTGTGTCATACTTACATGTAGACTCGAAGACAACTTGCTACTTATAAAATAAGAGGATTAGGTTACATCACTACTATTGTTTTCTTTCTTTCTTTTTTTTTTTTTTTTTTTTTTTTTTTTAAGGTGGAGCAAATACTTCTAAATTGCCAACTCTTCTATTAGGAGAGATCACCATACTAACTCGAAGTTTTTGGGTCTACTTAATTTGGCATTAATATTAGCTGATAATGAATCTCTAATCCTTTTGATTTATTTTTCATGCAACCAATTAATTTAAAGTTTTGTTGCTTATCTTCAACCCGTGAATTTAGCTGATACAAAGTTATATAATAACATCCAATTCTTCGGTTGCAAACTCATGATATAAGGCTAGACACCCTTCAATTTATGAAAATTTTATTATATATGGTTTTGGTTTAAGGTTGATTGGTGGTTTAAGCAGGTGTGAAAACTTAGAAGTTGTAACCGAAAAAAGAAAGCAAAGTTAATATTATGGATTACACTTGTTATTGTGAAAATAAAAAACCTATAAATAAAGTTTTACCATTGTTTGCTATGAAATATTTAGTAGTTTTATAGTCTGCATAAATGTAAGTTAGACGAATTAGCATGAACAATATGTTTATCATTTTGTGCACGTAAATGTTTCATCTCTGTAAACAGTAATTTGACATATCAAATTGTCTGAAATGTATGATAATCATCATGATTTTAACAATTTTCATTTTACTCTCAAAGATGGATAGGCACCCAAGGCAAAATTCGAGATTGAGATTCATATATAAGCATATCTCTAAAAGAGAAAAATATCGGTTGTGGGTCCCAAATGAAGGTTATATGTGTAATTCAAATGTTTCGTTGGTGTCCTGTCAAAAAAAAAAAACTTTTTTTTGTGAGATTTTTTAATGCGGCTAGAATGGCTAGCTCATTTGTCCTATAATTATATAAGTAGAGAAACACTTGAATATAAAAATATGACCTTCTTAACATTATCTTATATAATAATATTGATCATACAGTTTTATATTTCAGACACATTAAAAAATAGAATGTGTTATCTATATACCTCATTTTACTTCTCACACACCCTTGATAATTCCTATCCGTTGATTTTCTTGAATTCATCTGATCTAATTGTCGAAAATTAAAAATGTATGTGCGAAGTAAAATAAGATGCGTGGATATCACATCCCTAAAAAATTTCTCAATCCCCTGGTAGGGCATTCAAAAGATCGGACGGTATATGTTTTGCCAATTGGCTCAAAGGGTTTCCTTAATCATTAGTTGGAAGTAAATGACGACAGGTAGAGCTGGACTACAAGAAACCCTCAGTAGTCCTGCGTAACAAAATAAACTTGCTGTCACTTTCAGCATGTCACACATACATTCAAATGCCATGCCCATACATACATCATCCCATGCATGGTACACGTTTTGGCATACATGTACTGTGTAATAATGTTAACATATGACATGGCATGACCATAGTCACATCAATGACAATGTAATTCACACAATGGGGTTTGACACCGTTAGGTTGCGGACAAAAGCAATAACGGCCGTTAAAGCTAAATATCAGCTTAACAGCTGACAATTGGAGGCTGACGATAAATGCTTCAAAAGAAGATTCTCTCTCTTCCGCCACCCTAATTAGCATTTCTTCCATGTATTTGAAAACACAGTTATATCACGTTATTATTATTTTTTTAAATCATAAAAGAAAAAATTATTATAATCTAAAAAATAAAATACTAACGCAATTATAATTGTATTTTTTTTTAGTACATTAATATTTTTACATTAAGATAATGGAGAGTTTGGCAAAACCACACAAATGACATTCTATTTTGGTATCGAATTCGTCATCCATGAGATTCGAACCTAAGACCTCTCACTTTCAAGTAAAGAGGAATACCACCAAACCGTAGTATTGAATGACATTAAGTACACGAAAAAAGGCTAATTAAGGTGGTGTAAGAGGGAATCTTCTCTTGAAGCACGTAAGGTTATGTGGTTATATGATAATTATTATTCATATTAAATAACGTCGTATAACTGTATTTCTTACACAACATTCATATTATTTATTTCTCGGAGGCATATTGTATGCCCTCCTATTTGAGTGCCTTTCCTATTCCCTTTTATTTGTGCGGTTACGGTTAAGTTAGGTCAATATTTTATCTTTCTATTATTTTTTGTCTTATTACCTCTATAAAAAAATTAATATAAAATGTTGACGTGACTTAACCGTTATCGTAAAAAATAAGAAAGCTTCTCATCCAAACAGGAAGGCAGACGATCTGCCTCCTTATTTCTCTATGTGAATATGGATCTAATCAATAGGAAAAGAGAGGCCGGTGTGAAATGTAGTCTGGCGGGAGCATAATGCAGAGACATGTTCGACGCCGACATTGACACGAACACCGATAGAGTTTGGTTGTACCTATTCTTCTCAAGGGTATGAGAAGAGGGAGTCAGAGAAAGAGAAGGAAAAGAATGGAAGGATATGACATTAGTTGACAAACTCGAGCGAAAGTTTTGCCGACGATTGGTTTTGGGTTTGTCCCAAATAATGTTGTGGGTTTAGTTGGGTGTAGCGATAAAACCACAAAATTTTATTTCTATTTCTTTTATATTTAAGGGCATTTGGAATTTTGCTGGAAAAAATATGGCTCCTAATAAAAACTAGAGAAAGGGATGACATTTTGCAGTCACACTTGTAGTCAGTTGGGCTTATACTAACGAATTTTAACCCGCTAGAGTTTATTGGGCTTATGATTCTTGACAAAAAAAAAAAAAAAGAAAAGAAATTTGGGCTTATATATATTTGGAATTCCTGAGGTTAGATATTTCTCATTTTTTGATTTTTTTTTTTTTGAGATTTTTAATGAAACATTCTTGATGCTGTTTATTTTTAACGAAAAATCATCTTTTTACTTTTTTATGGTACTATTCATTATACCTTTATTTGTCATTTTTCATTAAAACTAAAGTTTTTTTGGACTTTTCGTTAGTTTTCTTTTGTTAGGAAAACTAATGAAAATGACTTAAAAAGTTTTAGTTTTAATAAAAAAATCATGTTATAAGTTTTGTTTAATGATTAGTACAAGTCCCATATTAAAGCAGTCTAACTAAAAATAACCTAATTATAATAAATTATGATTTATCGATTTTACCCCAAACTTTTTTAGGTCAAGTTCCAGATTTTTGTTGTTAATGGAGTTCATCGTTGTTTTGCAGACCTTCTTCTTTTTCTTTGAAACAAAAATATAGATCCTCATGCTATTTAATTTATATTTTGTATTATTTCGTTGAAACGTCATCATCGTTATTATTCATATAGTATTCGAGGTACTGTTTTTCAATTTTTCTTCGTTAATGGAGTTCATCGTTTGTTTCTCCAGAAAATAAATTTGAGATTTGCATGTTATTCAATAATAATGATGGGTCATTGTTTCTGGACTGTAAAAATAAACTGTTTATGGAATCTAAGTTACTGTTTATGGAATCAAAGTCACTGTTTCTAGATTCAAATGAAATAGACACATTGTTTCTTAAATGTAAGCTAGAAAAGAAATAATGAAATTCATTGTATTTGAATTCAAAGCAAAATAAGCATCATGTTTGTTAAATATAATCAATTGATGCATGAAAAAAAAGAAACAATCTAAGGTTAAAACATAGACTGTTTTCTAGAATCTAAGTCACCGTTTCTGGAATTTAAGTCATTGTTTCTGGATTTTGGTTATTTTCTTTTTAGATACAGTGTTTATTTGTGCATAGAAAAAACAAACACTGTATCTGATTTATTTTTTTTTCCAGAAACAGTGTTATGTTTTGGGTTCTCCAGAAACAGTTTTATATTTTGGTTCATTTTTTTTTCCTATTTATAGACGCCTGATATGTACGTACATCATTGGGACAGTAGGTCCTTATTGGATCTGATTGGAATGAAATACTAACGCTATAAATTGTTCGTGGTGTAGATAAGAGGATGAGGATGAGGACGATGACGAGGAAGATGAGGATAAGGGCACAAAAGAGGTAGACAATAGTTTTGGATGATTTTTTATTAAACTTTGATCCCTTTTGGTTAAATAACATTTTAGGATGGTTTTTGGTTAAATATTTGTTGACCCAAGTTGCGAAATCTCATTCCTGAATTTCACTGTTATAATCTACGTACTTGTATTATTGAGATTTTATGTTATTTCTTGAGAATTTATTTTGATTTGTTTGAATTTAGATTTTAATTAAATTAGTTACAAAGTTTGAAGTTTGGAAATTAATTATTTAAAATCCGTAGACCTTTTGAGGTCACAATTTATATTTTTGAATAGATCTCAAAACCACGAACGCATAGGCGAAAACCGTTTGTAAGTCCGAATTATAGCGGTATAGCTACAGACGTTTGAAGTTGTGTTACTAAACTATAGATTTTAGAAATTATTTAAACTCCTACTTGGAAGGAAAAAGCCCAATGAGGTATGTGCTTTTGTGGCCAATCAGAAGTAAAGGTTGGAGGGAGGAGCAATCGAAAAACAAGAAAGGAAGGAGCAACCAATCAGAAAAAAAAGAAGGGGAGATGAGAGACCTGAAATGGGTCATTTTTGACCCGTGAACCCCTAATTTTGACCCCGCCATATCTCCTTTATCTGACTTCCATTTTGGGTGATCTTGGTGTCTATGGAAAGCTCTTGACGAGTCCTACATCTATGTAGTGTTAGATTTCCATTTTTCAAGGTCGAAGCCACAAAGTGCTGAGGGTTTTCCGGCGAGTTTTCTCATGTTAGAGTGATTCCGACAACGATTACTGTCGATCACCACCACCAATAAACTCCTTTTAACCCTTGGAGCAAGGTCCAAGCATTGGATGAGGTGTCGGAGTTCGTTTTGGCGATGAATCGAGAGACACCTATTTTTAGGTATTCCGGCAGGTTTGAGGGCAATTGGAGATTTTTCTAGCCAAATTGGACTTGGCCACATGTATAAAACTTGCTCCACTCACTGAGATCTATTTGCCTGTAAAATTTGGTAATTTTTGGAAATAGTTGAATTTTTCGGCGAATCGGGTCGGCCGACCGCCACTCGCGACTGCGCGTGGTAAGTGGGCTGACGATGTCTTTCTAAGTCCAATTAGATGCCCTGAATTCATAATTGATATTGTATGAAGTGGTTTGATTGTTTCAACTTAGTTTCATTATGATACATCACTTAATCAAAATTTGAATTGACGATCCGACCGTTGAATTGTCACGAAACTTTAATGTGTTATAGAATGTAATATTTGAGAATAGCTGGAACTAATGGATCGGGAATCTGACATACGGATCTTCCTAAATTGAATTTCTAAGTTAGTAAAATTAATTGTTAACCGCCACCTAATTCTAGCAATTGGCGGAGATCAGACCGTCAGATCGCGATGAGATTTTAGTATCTTATTCTTTGAGAATAATGGAGACCTTAAGAAGTTGCGGATCTAGATTATGATGTGCAGATCTTCCGGATTAAATTGCTAGGGTGTGGACCCCACAATTGATTTTTGTCAACAGGTCTTGAACCATTTGAATTACTAAAATTAGTATTACTAAAGACTCAGTGAAGCTTTGCAGACTTGTCTTGGTGAGTGACTTTAATATATGTGATATGGTGATTACCCGATTCTTTATATATTAATATCCTTTGTGGATATGACATAGTTTTATAAATGTGTTTTCTGTTAAAATGTGATTCTTTTATAATTGGCCATTGATCAATTTTTATTAAATATGATTTGACTCATGGATTGGAAATATTTGTGAAAATGTGACTTGAAGTGCATATTGAAATGTTTATGAATTGTGTTATAAATATATATTTGAAATGTTGAGAAATGTGTGGGCTAGTAGAGACCGTTACCCTAGTGTCACAGGGTTATGTGACACCGAGTCTGCACCATGTAGCAGTGGTACATGGATGGTCCTGCTTGGTTAATCCGCGATGGGGGACCATATTATTTATGGATCGCGCTTGGTTAATCCGCAATGGGCGATCCTTATGGCCATGTGTACTTAGGAGTGATCATGCTTGGTTAATCCACGATGGGTGATCACTGCCTAACAGTTCTGTATGTGTGACTTTGCTTGGTTAATACGCTATGGGGGGTCACTACCTTCTTGGTTATCTTGACCTTGCTTGGTTAATCAGTGATGGGGGGTCACTCGTGGTTCTGCTTGGTTAATTCGCGATGGGGGACCACATTATTTATGGATCGTGCTTAGTTTATCCGCCATGAGCGATCCTTATGGCCATACATACTTAGGGGTGATCATGCTTGGTTAATCCGCGATAGGTGATCACTGCCTAACAAATTCGTGGGAGTGACTCTACTTGGTTAATCCGCGATGGGGGGTCACTACCTACATGGTTACTCAGGGGTGGTTCTGCTTGGTTAATCCGTTATGGAGAGCCATTTCCACTTTGATTACTTATGTAGGCTTCGGTAGAACTGCATCCATCTAGCCCTAGTTTTTAATGCACATATGAACGATAGTTTTTGGGAATCTTGGTGGTTTGAATGGGAAAAGTCGTTGGATGTCTAGGTGACTCCTTCAGAGTTTTCAGTGACTTGGTTATGATATCATAAAGCATGATTCTATACTCGATGTTTATAGATTGTGATTGATGGTCTGTTTTTATTGAATATCACATACTTGTATTATTGTCACTCACCCGAGCTTCGCAGCTTAACCAAGTTCTGATTTGCCAGTGCACCATTCCCTTAATGTAGGCATTGATTTTACATATGACAGGTCTGGGTAGATTACGAGAAACCATTCGGTATTTTGGTTTCATTGAGTGGTCCGGAACCTGATGTTGTTGGATTTCGTTGAGTGGTCCGAAATCCTTGCTTTCGCTAATTCCCATAAGATTAGTCTAGAACCCTAGATTCGAATGAATAGGAATTACCCACAATAGATCTTGTGAATACAAATTAGAATTATCATGTTTATTACTTATAATCCAAGTAGGGAATTATATAGAGTTCCTTAGTTAAATTCGTGAAGTGATAAGTTATCGCATTGATTGATAACGTAAATAAATGCTAAGGTCATGCATGTTTGATTCATGAATTGATTAATTGACGGGATTGCGGAACGACTTTGGATATGGATGTTATTGTTATGATTATTTTAGTTGATCAATGTGGCTTGAGAAGAATATTGTGCTTCGTCATTGGTACTTTGACATATTACATGGTATGCATTGTGATATATTGTTGAGACAACAATTTATGTGATGGATGTTTGAGTGTAATGAAATGACGAACTACGAATGACTTGATCCCTATTGAGGGTACGTAAGCAGTCTAACGAGGAGGTTAGATGTAGCCATAAGGTATATGAAAAAAATTATTATGCAGTTGGAGCTCGAGTTGTGCTTTGCCCATATCCCGAAGGTGGGGTATGTTAGAAATATGGGTATTTGGTGATGTCATGTGTTGATCTTGAACGTATGTCGGGATCGGGGCGTGACACAAACCTATTTCATTAAAGCTCCCTTGTTTTATTGGAACCTCCTATATTTTTAGCAGTCATCTATCGAATTTAAGATTCTGCAGATGGTTACAAAAAAATGATCAATATTTCAGCACGAAATTACCGAAACTGTATAGCTTTTCAGTAGGAACTTACTGAATTTGTGCATATTTTCAATAGGCTCCAACCAAAGAATGCCTAACACATGCTTTTGTTCAAAATCTCAATTGGCAGCTACTGAATATCCGAATTGCAATTTAGGGTTCAACAAGCATGACGAAAGGAAAAATTATATGAAGTCTTATCTCATGTGGAGGCCTTCAAATAGTCAATTTCGCGTTTCATTCGTAAAAAAAGAATCGTTTCAGCATCTTGTTTTTGTTTTTAGTGGTTAGAATTTTGTTCTATAATAGAGGGTGTGAGTGAGTTTAAGAATTTGAAGAAAAAAATATTAGGAATTTAAAGGTTTATTTGTAACTATTTTATTTATATAAAAAAAATCTTGTGATGACTAAGTAGTTATTTCATATTAGGCATATAAGTTATTTAATAAAATGTGGCACTACAAACTTTTTATATTTAAAAAGAAAAATACACTTGGGAGGAGTGAAAAATAAGATTTTTGAAATGCAAATAATAATTCCCCTTCATATAATATTTTAATTACGAGTGTATTCAACAATATGCAAATAAATTATGTTTGATCTAATCCCCATTATAAAATCTTATCAAACTAGGGCATGCTGGAATACTAAAATAAATGAGCAAGCCCAGTCCAACAAGGTTTTTTAGTTTTAAATTAAAATAAAAGACGCATGCAAGAAACTTACTTTAACAAGAGGTTTACATTTTAGCACTTTACAAAGGAGCAATTTTGGTACCGGCAAAAGTATGCAGACGTTACTGACAAGCATGCAGACAAAACGCATGCTCAAGTCCACCTTATGAAGGAGCAAATTAAGGATGGAGTTACAAAACGTCTTCTTGCTCCTCCTCTCGACGGTTCACTACCAATTTAAGCGTTTTATAACCTCTTCCATTGCATGCCATACATTCGTAATTCATCCCTTGTCTTCTTCAGTATGTCGAAGCTCGTGATGAGACTCTGCTTCTCAAACAAGTTGATTATTCACATTATTGCGCTGTCTTGTGGATCATTCACTTTCGTGACATCAATGTGGAACGTATTTCTTGCTATGTGTAAAAGTCGATCCAGAAAAATTGCCGGAGAAAATACCTCAGGATTTAGGAGTTATTGGATTGATCTATAACTGAGGCTTTGATGCTCTATATTATTTGTGTAGTTTTTCCTTTTTCTTTATTTGGATACAATCGTATATCTATACTAAGGAGTGAAAATAATTAGTACTGAACTCTAACTTACAAGTGCAGATGAATATAATTAGATAACACTAGTACTAAGTGACAGGTAGTTCTGTTTTTTTTGTTTTTTTTTGTTTTTTCAAACTATCAACGACAACTAAAAACAATAGATAAGATGACATACAAACTGATAATAAACAAAAACAAATTAAACCTTGAAGGATCAAACCTACTTTGATACAAAGTTGCAAAAAAAATACACATAACAAACAGATGAACAAACAAACAACACAATTACAAATAATACTTAATTAATTGAAAACAAAGAAACACCAGAAAATTACAAAAAACAATGCTGCATAACTTGAATGACTACATTATGACTAACTTACACTTACTTTCAAATGGGCTAGTAATCTTGCAAACATAAAAGGGAGAAATTTTTTACTCTTTATGATAAGTGGGCTATGTATGTAAATAATGTTGAATAAATACAATGCTGAAATTAGAAGTTTTTGGTATGCTGACATGAGATAAATGATTTTTCTGTTGAACGTTTTGTACAACGAGGCGGGTGTTATGCAAAGCCAGATAAGAAGTATACAGGGAGTTTGAATTAAGGATAGCTCAATTAAGGTTACTTGAGGATATCCTTGTAGACTCATTGCATATTGTAACTTAATGATCTAAATTGTGTAGTTTTTAAGTCTTCTTGACGAACCACGAGTATAGTAAATGGGATACAAATGTAAACTCAAGAATCCGAAAACTGGAGTACACCAATTCAGAGAAAAAAAAAATCTCAAAGGTTTTTTTTAAAAGGGAGTGTTGGAGATCTTGGAGTGAAATTAGTTCACAATTTAAAGGGGAGTGTTAGTGTGTAAATTGAAGAACTGATTAGTGAAGATTATAAGTATTTCATTTGTGTTATGCCTCAGCTCATAGGCTGAGTTTGTGTGTTAAAATGTAATGTGTTGGTTAAGTCTCATAGGGCTTAACATTGGACAAGTGTCTTAATCTCATAATGGGATGTAATGGATGGCTAAGATTGAATTTAGAATTGTGTCTATCTCTCTCTCACCTCCAACAGTTATAATTGCAAGTATATGAGCTCATATACTCAGAGTGAGTGCCCGCAATATATGGAAGAATGCAAAGGGATATTCTTTGAGATTTTGTGATCCATTTTCTTTTCTTCTTCTTCCTAAAACTTTCTGAGATTCTCTTCCATAACTACTGCTAGAGAGATTCTCTTCCATAACTACTGCTAGAATTCCCATTTAATTCAAATCCTCTAACATGGCCTCAGAGCTAGGTTAGGTCTGAATTTCTGGGCGTTGTGTTTGTGAGAGGGTGAGCTCGGATTCACAGCAAAAGCTCATTGCAGTGATTCGAGTTCATATCAGTGATTGAGTCTAACATGGCTGGATTTGGAGGAGGAGAACTCAGAGTGCCAGTCTTTAATGGCGAGAATTTTGATTTCTGGCAAATCAAAATGAAGACTATTTTTCGTTCGCACGAACTGTGGGATCTGGTTGAAAATGGGTATGAAACTCCGGTGAAGAAGAAGGAGGAGGAGCTCACGGAGGCGGATAAGAAGTTGATGCATGAGGATGTGGTCAAGGACGCTAGAGCACTTGGAATCATCCAAGGTACTGTTTCAGATCAAATTTTCCTGAGGATCACAACCCAGGAAAATGCAAAGGTTGGGTGAGACATTCTGAAACAAGAATTCGTTGGTGATAAGTAAGTAAGATTTGTGAAACGTCAAAGTCTTAGACAAGATTTTGAGTATACTCGCATGAATGATAGTGAATCTCTTTGTGTGTATATTACTAAATTGTTTGATCTGATTAATCAAATGAGGAGCTATAGTGAAAATCTGAGTAATCAAAGAATTGTTCAGAAGTTGTTAATTAGCTTACCTAAATCTTATGATAGTATTGCAACTGTGATAGAAAATAATAAGGATTTAGACACCATAGATGCTCAGGATGTAGTTGCAGTTTTGAAGGGTTTCGAACAAAGGCTTGATAGACATGGTGAGAGTAGTATAGAGAAAGCATTTGCTAGTTTGAACAATGCATCAAAACCAAATAGGGAATAAGTGTTTTCCCTTAATCTTCAACACAAACAAGGAGCTTGCATTGAGAACAAATGTGCAAGAGTGTGCAAAGATATGGCACAAGAGATTTGGTCACCTAAATTTCAGGAGTCTCAAGCTATTACAGAGTCAAGAAATGGTATTGGGGTTGCCTGAAATTCAAGATAGTGATGCAGTGTGTCAAGGGTGTGCACTGGGGAAGAATCATAGGGAGTCATTTCCCAAGGAATCAAAGTGGAGAGCAAATGAGCAACTAGAATGAATACACTCAGATGTGTGTGATCCTATGCAAACACCAAGTCTGAGTGGAAATAGGTACTTCATTACTTTCATAGATGATTATTCAAGGATGTGTTGACTTTATTTTTTGAGAAACAAATCAGATGTCTTCTATGTGTTTAAAAAGTTTAAAGCTATGGTAGAGCTTTAATGTGGATACTCTGTGAAGGGGTTGAGAACAGATAAGGGAGGATAGTTCACTTCAAATGATTTTAGGAACTTTTGTGAATACCTGGGGATAGAAAGACAACTCACCATTGCATATTCTCCACAACATAATGGAGTTGCAGAAAGGAAAAACAGAACTGTTGTGGAGATGGCAAAATGCATGATTCATGAGAAAGAACTCCCTTACAATCTCTCTGCTAAACAGAAGTCCTACAAAGGTTTTGGGGAACATTACACCTTTTGAGAAATTTAGTGGAAGAAAACCTGGGATTAAACACCTGAAAGTGTTTGGTTCAGTGTGTTACTCACTTATTCCAGGAAATTTTAGGCACAAATTAGAAGAAACAAGTGTAAGAGGTGTTTTCATTAGATATGGTGCTTGTGAGAAGGGGTATAAGGTGTTGAATCTTGCAACTCAAAAGGTTTTGCTCTCTAGGGATGTAATCTTCGATGAGAATGGTAAATGAGACTAGGAAAAGAACAAAGTAAAAGAAGTATGCATTCCATTTTCTGCAAATGAATCTCTAGAAATGAATGATGATGTTGTATCTGGATGTTCTCAAGTCCAAATTGAAGACTCTCCAGCTATTATCTCTAGCGAAACAAGCAGTTCAAGTCTTTCATCTCAGTATGATCATACTCCATTGAGGTATAGGAACTTGAGTAAGATTTATGAGAGATGTCATTTGTGCATTGTTCAACCCGAAGATTTTAATGAAGCTGCACAGGATGAGGCATGGAAAAAGGCAATGTAAGATGAAATGAGCATGATTGAGAAGAACCAGACATGAGAATTGGTAAGGAGACCATTTGATAGGCCTGTGATTGGGGTAAAATGGGTGTATAAAACTAAGTTAAACTTTGATGGCTCAGTTCAAAAGAATAAGGCTAAGCTAGTTGCAAAAGGCTATGCACAAAAGCCTGGGATAGATTATAATGGAACCTTTACACCTGTGGCAAGGTTGGATACCATAAGAACCCTTATTGCACTGGCTGCAAAGAACAATTGGAAGTTGTTTCAACTGGATGTAAAATTGACTTTCTTAAATGGTGCACTTGAAGATGAGGTGTATGTAGATCAACCAGATTGATTCATTGTGCAAGGAGATAATGATAAGATGTACAAATTCCACAAGACTTTATATGATTTGAAGCAGGCACCAAGGGCCTGGTATGGAGAGATTGATTCCTATCTTGCAAAGTATGGTTTCAAAAGAAGTACCAGTGAGGCAACATTATACACTAAGTGCAGAGGAGACTCAGATTTAATCATTGTATCTATATATGTTGATGATATAGTCTATACTGGAAATTCTCAGGAGCTAATGGAGGAAGTCAAGATTAATATGATGCACAAGTATGAAATGACAGATTTGGGCTTGTTGCACCATTTTCTAGGGATAAGAGTTATGCAAATTGAAGATTGCATATTCATACATCAGAGGAAGTATGCCTCAACTCTGTTGAAGAAGTTTGGACTCTAGGATTGTAAACCTGTGAGTATTCCACTAGTACCAAGTGATAAACTGAGAAAGGAAGATGATAGTGGAGTTGTAGATGAAGCTCAATACAAGAAAATTGTGGGAAGCTTGCTGTATCTCACAGCAACAAGGCCTGACATAATGTATGTTGCATGTTTGTTAGCAAGGTTCATGCACTGCCATACTAACAAGCATTATGGGACATCAAAGAGAGTTCTGAGATATGTTCAAGGGACTCTTGACTTTGGTTTGGAGTATAAGAAAGGTGAAGCAACAATCGTGGTAGGATTCTATGATAGTGACTGGTGTGGTTCAAAAAAGGATATGAGAAGCACATCTGGGTATGCTTTTACATTTGGTAGTGGAGTTTTCTTTTGGGCATCTGTCAAACAACAATGTGTTGCCTTATCCACAACTGAAGCAGAGTGTATCAGTGCATCGGAGGCAACTGCCTAAGCCATTTGGTTAAGGTTTGTACTGGAAGATTTGGGTGAAATGCAATCGATTGCAAGGCCACTGAACTGTGACAACACTTCAGCTATTGCTATCACTAAGAACCCCATATTTCACTAGAAAACCAAGCATATCAACAGAAGGTATTTCATCAATGAGGCATTGCAATAGGGAGCGATTGACTTGGTTCACTGTCTTACAAAGGAATAAGTTGCTGACATTTTCACAAAGGCACTGACGAGAGATCAATACACTTATCTTAGAGATCTTGGAATGAAATCAGTTCACAATTTAAAGGGGAATGTTAGTGTGTAAATTGATGAACTGATTAATGAAGATTATAAGTATTTCATTTGTGTTATGCCTCAGCTCATAGGCTGAGTTTGTGTGTTAAAATGTAATGTATTGGTTAAGTCTCATAGGACTTAACATTGGACAAGTGTCTTAATCTCAGAATAGGATGTAATGGATGGATGAGATTGAATTTAGAATTGTGTCTATCTCTCTCTCACCTCCAACTGTTATAATTGCTAGTGTATGAGCTCATATGCTCAGAGTGAGTGCCCGCAATATATGGAAGAATGCAGAGAGATATTCTCTGAGATTTTTGGATCCATTTTCTTTTCTTCTTCTTCCTAAAACTTTATGAGATTCTCTTCCAAAACTACTGCTAGAATTCCCATTTAATTTGAATTCTCTAACAGCTTTGTACACCTAGATATGGAGGTTCATCCATATGGTGCGATCAGATTTAGTGGCTCTACCACCTTATACGATCAGATTTGACTTCTTTGTCGTTTTGTTTGATTCGATATGGTAGCTCCACCTCCTCAATTTGTGGAAGCTATGAATCTTAGTTGAACAATGAAGTTGAAGGTGATCTTGGTTTGAGTGTCTTAATCCTCCACAGAGATAAGTGACCACTGGTTCCCTTCTTAGAGTAGTTGTAACTATTTTGTTTCCTCACCCAACAATAATTCTGCTCGCGCTGCTCAGATAGGTGGATGTGGTTTTCTCCCTTATCTTTGAATAACGACTTTAAGTGGTATCTTCATTATAAGTCTGTTTTGTCTATCGATGTGTGTTAAATCTGCACTGGTGGTGTTTGTGCATTTGTGCTTAGTCATACATGGATTTATTCTAGTTGTTTGTTTGTGCAAATTCACTCCATATCATTTTCTTGTTCACTGGAGCAAGGTACGCAATCAGCAACTCTGTATTTGTTTGTGTTGATCAATGATATACCAGGGGAAACTTTGGTTCCGGTTCCTAGTTCACCAAAATCTTAGACTGAAACTTTATTGATTTGAATACTTTGACTAAAACATAAAATATTGTTAAATTTTAATATTAACTAAGAAATTTAATAATGAAAATTGACAATTTTTCCCTATAATCATGCAAAGTTTATACCATATAGGATTTTAAATTTTTATTTATAAAAAAAAATCTTATCAGATTTCACACGATTCAATTTTCAATATTAATTAAGAAATTTAATTATGAAAATAAATAATTCCTCCTTATAATCATGTAAAGTTTATACCATATAAGGATTTTTTTATTTTATTTTATTTTTCTCAAATTTGATTTGTGTGAAAACTGATTAGATTGTTTTTATATTTATTATAAAACATGTGTACAGGTTAAAAAAAAAGTGAATAGATTCTTACATTGAAAAATGGGTACATTTACGTATAAAAAATTGGTACATTTTTTACAGTGGTACATGACAGTGGGTCCACTGTCAATAAATTAGGTGCACAAAAAGCATTTAATAATGGGTACAAATTAAAACTAGAAAGAAAATTGGTGCAAATTACAAAAATGGTTGCCAAGTGAAAATAGGTACAAATTAAAAATAAAAATATAGGACACACATTTAAGCCATAAATATAAATATACCTAATGTAACGCTTTATAATGCGACGTTTTTAACACTCAATATATATATTCAGAAAATTTTAAATATACTAATGTGTAAATATTTTATTATTGAAATAAAAATGTGGATAAAAATCAAAGGATCTTGATTTAAAAAAAAGAAAAAAAGAAAAAAAAAGAAGAGATTAACCATAAGGCCACATATCAAAATAAAGGAGTTCGACGAATTTCTTGTAGTTGCCATCTTGGCATAGTTAGATCTGGCAGATCGTTCTTTTTGTTCCTCATATGAACCTACCCATGTTAATTGGCTACCAATGATATGTAATTTCCCTCTATAAGTGTGGTAAATTCCATCAAGCCTCAGTTAGCTTTCCAATAAATTTCACGTCGTAATGTTCGCTCTCATGTGTGGTTGTAGTCGAACTAAGTAAGCGGACAATATCTACTAGTGACAGAGAAGACGTATAGTCATTTAACCGCATATGTTGGTTGACATGCTTTGATATTATGAAGGATAATTAATGTTTCAACTAAAACCGATTGGCAATGAGGTAGTTACCCTACTCCTTATTATCCCTTACAAGATTTCTTAACTTTCCCATGTTAGACAAAGATTTAGATCATCACATTAGTTACATCGATTGCCATAGTATAGTTAATTGGTATCATTTTGTATTGACAAACTGTTATTGTCTTTTATGTGATTGTGACTTATGGAAGTTATACTTTGCAAGAATTTGATTAAAGGAATTGAGTTGATTTGGATTGTCTTTTATAATTTCTTTAGATTAGGATGCAACTGTTTGGAAAAGCTTGATCATAAGAGATTGGACGACATTTAAATTGAAGAAACTCACGTTTTCAAACAGAACAATGATAGAGAGATTAAATGTATAAATCAAATTTCGTAAACAAAATTATATGAAAGTTGATGATTGAATTATAAATTAAAGATTGATTAACGTGTTTATTTCTTATTGACGACATATCATTTAGTTTACAAATTTAGTATACAACTTTAATCCATCTAGCATTAATCTTTCAAACAAGTTAAGCATCGTTTTTTTTCAAATAAGCTCCTTTTTTTTGGTCTGATTTTTAGGCATCATCTTTTTGAAAAAGATTACAAGTGTCATTAATTCAGTCTCACACAAACAAGAAGAAAGTGAAATTTGTTTATGCTAATCGAGAGATTTTTTGGTGTGATCGGAGCACGAGTTGGTACATCACGTGTCATTATACAAATGGTGAGATATGTGTGTTAAAAAGTTAATAACTCACAATTTATATAAAAACACGTGGTGTATCACCCGTATTCCGGTCACAATAAAAAAATTCTCCTGCTAATCAATGTGACTTGTAGTCGAAGTTTGTTGAGATTAGTCAATAAACTCTTTCTTAAGGAGTTAATTAATACGAGGTGTGGTTACGTAATAGGTAACTAGTGCAATTAAAACAGATCCACCAGCTATATATGTTTAAACGAGGTGTGATTTACAATGTTCAATTTTTTCATTATGTCATTTAGTATTACTACTGCGGTTTAGCGATATTTTTTTTCCACCATAAGTAAGGTCTTATATGCGAATTTCATGAATGACAAATTCACTACCAAATATTAATCTATTCTCCTACCTCTTAGTGTAAATATATCATGGTATAAAATAAAAAATTTATTTACAAATGCCCACGCCTCCCACCCTCCCTTCTCCCTTGTTTTATGCTGTGTTGGCACCACCCTCTCGCACAGTTACTATTATATATGGGTGCCAAGACATGTCCATTCCTTGCTTACTTCTCTCTCTCTCTCTCTCTCTCTCTCTCTCTCTCTCTCTCTCTCTCTCTCTCTCTCTCTCTCTCTCTCTCTCTCTCTCTCTCTCTCAGTACTAGCTTTACAACAATGGAAAACCAACAGCAAAAGCCTAGGGCAGCAGAGCTTCAGAGGACTTATTCCGTGGAATGTGAGCCTAAAACCCTCACCAAGGAGCAATACGACTTAGTTAGGGTACACACGTCGTGGTTTGAACTTTCAACCAAGTTAATTATCTGTTTTTGTTTTTGTTTTAAATCACAACGTTTTTGTAGGCAGAAGCTATGCAAGCCCTTAAGCAGAGAGACAAGCAAAACACTGTAAGTCCTTCCACATGCTTCCACCTATCATTTAATTTATGTTTTTGTTGGATATGAATAATTGATATTTTGGAAGATATCCATCTTGAATATTATTGGGATTTCATAGATATTTAGGGACTTATTTCTATATTATAGTCCTTTTTCGAAAGATTTTTAGGGATTTTATAGTCAAATTGCTTATATATAATGTTACAAATACCCAAAAAATTGTATTTGCGTGAAAGAAAAATGTATTGAAGAAACATATGGATTTCAAACGATCCATATATCAAATTCGTAATTAACTTTATCATTTGACATTAAATTATTTAAAATTATATTTTTTTCAAATGTCACTTACTACTATGGTTTAGTTGTATGATTCTCTATTTACAAGTGAGAGATCTTAGATTCGAATCTTGTAAGTAGTAAGTTCATAATCGACGAGTTTTGTAGAAACTAATTATCACTAGCTCATTGTGTGGCTATGCCCAAATCTCATCACCTTTGTGTTTTATTTCAAATACATTTTATTAGTAGTTAATCAGGTTCAAATTAATAATAAAACACAAAAAATTTCGGAGAACTATGTAGAATAGATTTATTGAATCGGTTATTATTCTTGATCCTAACCAACGAGTTTTGTATCAATTAATTATGGCTAGCATTGGCAAGTGAGCCTTTACCATAGAAAGGTGTTGAGCTCTTACATGACGACGTGGATTCGAATTCCGTCGATGGTTAATCTAACATCTAATATAACAAAATCTATTGTTTGGCCAAACAATAAAATAAAATTATGACTAGCATTGTGTGGTTATGCCTAATCTCATCACCTTAGTGTTTTATTTCAGATACATTTTGTTAACATTTTCTCAGTTAGAATTCAAATACCTATTTGTTTTATTTCATTTTACTTTTGTTTACAATTATATATATAGTTTTTATAGAATCAAATAAAAAATATCAACCAATGTTACTTCTAATGATGAATTTAAGCTTATGGGTTTAATAGGAGTGATATCATTGACATTCAACAAAATCATTCTACACTCTAAACTTTTTACTATTTCTAAACAAAAATACACTCATAAAAAGAGCAACATCTTTATATATATATATATGTGTGTGTACACGCGCATTCTTTGTTTAAATAGAAAAATAAAATACACATCCTTTTCTTTCTAATGATGAATGTAGGAGCTGGTAAGGGCAAAAGAACTTGAAGACTCTAACTCGGGGAAGGATGCGGACAACAATACTAGTGGATTGAAGCTTCATGCTTATGGAAAATAGTAGTGTACCCCTTTCCATGCCTTGGACTTGGAGGTTTCATAGCAGACCATCATTAGAAAGTATTCCAAGGCTACAGTCCCTTTTCATTTTATTATAAAAATGATATTGGTGCAAGTAGGATTCCAAGGCAAGGGTTTCAAATTTCGGAATAAACGATGTTAACTGCTTGAGTTACCTTTTTTCATAGTTAAGATGATTTTTATTTTATTTTAATATACTTTTAATTTTGATCATTTGATTACAGTACATTACATAAATGTTTCCGTATGCATTTTTGGTTACATTACCCTATAAGTTATTTACAATTTTTTTGAACACTACGGGTACATTCATTTGACATTTATTATTTCAAAGTTATATTGTTACATATTTTTATCCGTTTATTCAATATTAATTTTTTTTTTATTGTAACCGTTTTTAATATATATGCCACATAGTATGGGCTTTTAAATCCCAAAACATCTCAAGTAACTAATATTAGACATATGGAAATATATTAATAGTAATAATGAGGTGTAAAAAGTCAATGGATTTTGATAAAAAAAAAAAAAAAAAATACTATTAAGGTTTTAGTCAAAGAGTGTTAGTGACTAAGAATGAGATCTAAATTCTTTCTTTAAAGATAGTGTACGGGATTTATCTCCTTTGGGCATGTCATTATAGACACGCGTAGGGTGATGAAATCAATCCCACAGATGAAGATTAATTTTAGCAAACAAGAGACGAACAAGAGTGCTCACAGACTCGCAAGAGTTAGCTTGACTTCGTATAACTCTGTAATTTAGTTTGAAGAATATTATGATGTAATTCTTTATCTTCTTCTTAAGGATAGTATCTTTTAGTACTTTATTGATGTGAGACACTTTTTTTCCTTTCGTTTGAGTTGAAATTCCCAACAAGGTTTTTATCGAGACCCATTGTATGTACCTTATCCTCAATAAATATCATTTCATTCTCCAAAAAGCTAATGTATGAGATTGCAATTGCACCTAAATTTGAGGGTGCAAAATATAATTTACCATTTTAGTACCTTAATTGTAAATTACCTCAAATTTTCATTCTTTCCTATTTTTCTTTATTTTTTTCTGCTTACAATGTTTAATCTCTTTAGCTAAAACGCGTGCGACAATCCTTAATATTGTGAAGATTCTATTGTGGATTGAGTAATTAATATAAAGATAAGGATGACTAACGATATGGTAAAATCTATAGGGCAGGCTTTCCAAATTGTTCTGAATAAATGAAAACCATATAAAACATATCAAAACCGAATGTAAACAGATTTATGCCTACTCTTATCAATAAGGAGGATATATTTCTCTGGTTCGTGCACAATTATCAAGAAGACACATCTTGATCGAAATTTCTTTAGGTTTTGTTTTTTTGTAGAAAAAAAAATGATGTAAGGTATTGAGGTATCTAAATACCAAGATGCAGCGGAAGATGTCTCTATCCCTAAAGGGTTTGACGTGTATGTGATTTTCAAACATCGTATCCATGATTTACTAGAGGTATATCAATATCAATGTCATCACTTTTTCTAGTCACTTGCAATTTTATGTATAACAGTGTATAAGCATTTGAGGTGTTTTATCCACACACCATACATTGTTGACACACCTCACATCCACATTTTCATTTAAAATTTATCTTATTACACCCTCATACGTCCCTATTCCACGCTTTTCACATACACCCTACATCAACCTTGCATATTCTTTATTCGTATGCTTCAAAACAAAACATAAAAAGCCAGCGGCGTCTTCACCACGAAACAAAATTCTAACTGGCATGTGGAAGCAATAACATATTACTTTGATTCAAGTTCTCTGATAGGGACTTTACCACACACGTAAACAGGCTAAAAACTCCTATAATACTTGCAAGAATGACAAGGTTATTGTAGTATAAACGGATCTCGTAAGGTCGTTTTCCACATAGATTATTAAATAAATCGAAGCAAACCAATTTCCAATTAATTATTATAAAGCAGAAAGTTGAGATGATTGATTTTATAACCTACTTAAATTAAAACGAATTTAATTAATAAAAAAAACTAATACGCAATAATAAAGCTGAAAGAAAAAGAAACAATTTTTAAAATACCAATTTATAAAAGCACTAGGGTTCCACCATCACCTAGCAATCCTATTCATTTTTACCAATTACTTCTGATCTACACATGCCACTTTGAAGGTTAGGTTTTCCTAATTTATATTCTACTTGGAACCTCCAACATAGAACGTATATCTAACATGCAATCCGTCCAGACGTTCGGATCAAATCTGAACACGAGAGACTCTTTATGCTTTATGAAAACCCTTTGAAAAACCATGCAACCCTTAAGACGTGGTGTTCATCTTAAGTGAAATTACAATTATTAACCACAAGAAGCCATCGTCAATTTCAGGGAACCTTCCGACCAAAATTGCATCAAATTACTTTTCTAAAGATCCTAATGGTGATCAAGCATTAAGACAATTAGATAGTTTTAATCACGGTGTTTAATAATTCAAAGTGTGCATGCAATCAATCATAAACAATTAAATAAAAATCACATATTTATGCTAAGGCTCAAGGTTTCATCCTAGCAAAAGGAATTAGTTACACATATTCATAATTGAAATCATAGAAAATATTATTAAGAATAAAAGGAATGAAGACACCTTAAAGTAGAAAATCTCCAAGAACCCTAGCAATCACTCTCTGTCTCCAAAATAGCATAAAAGAAAGCGTAGTCCCAAACTAGGGCTGACTAAAACCTTAAATATTTCCCTCAAAGCCAGCCGCACAAACCCTAGGAACCAAGTCTCTTATTTCCACTAGGAAGCTTCTCTTATTTCCACTAGGAAGCTAACTAATAATAAAATATATTAAAACATAAAGTCCTAATTAAGTTAGGATAAACTGCATAGAAACTGTCCAGCCACGTTTTAGCCTCAAATCTCCTCCAAATCCGGCCCATAATAGTTTATTTTGAAGATTAGGACGTTCTGAACACATCTCCAGGAGGCCACGAACCCATCCGAACTTATCTTGGGCTCCAAAAACGCAATTCAAGCCCAAAACGTCACTATTCCAGCACTTCGCATTGCTCCTTTATTTTATTGCCAGAAAATCATTGCTTGGTAGAAAAATCTGATATTTTGATACAATCAAGCTAAGTGACTCACGATCATTCTCCAACTGGAATTACTCCAAAATTCGTCCACTTGACCATGTTTTGCTCCAGAGGAAGTCAAAAGTCCTATATTAAAAATATAATTCAAAGTATCAAAATTCTTCTAAAATATTAACTAAAATATACTAAAAATAGAGTTAAATATATAATATAAAATCCGCCAATCATTATCCTTGGCCACAAACTCTTGTAATCTCTCTTGGTCTAAACTCTGTTTACTATTCTTCTAGTCTTCCAGGAACTGTGCCAATAGACGCTTAATTGCTTGACCAACAAAAATATCATCTGGAGCGTCAGAAATTACGTCCAGGACCAAGATATCACTTGAAACAAGTGAAGGATAAAGGTATGGTTTTTCTATCTAGTGAAATTGCACTCAAATACAATAAGAGATTTTATTTTTGCTTATTATTATTATTTTTTTTTTGTGTCAATTATTTAAAGGTGGAATATGTCATATCCCGGCCCGGAGCCCATCACATTCCGGGCTCTCTCCACCATTGTAGCACGATATTGTCTGTTTTGGGCTCCGATCACGCCCTTACGGTTTTGTTTCTGGGAACTCACACGAGAACTTCCCAATGGGTTACCCATCCTGGGAATGCTCTCGTCCCAAACTCGCTTAACTTTGGAGTTCCTAAGGAACCCAAAGTCAGTAAACTCTCAAAAAACCTCATGCTAGGTAGAGATGAGAATATACATATAAGGCTTACAAAATCCACTCCCCAGAACAATGTGGGATGTTACAGAATAACTGGGTGAACTTAATTACCATGAGTCAAATTGGGAGGTTCAGTGGGAAGCCGCTAGCCTATGCACGAGTCCTAGTGGTTGGGGTGAGCAAAAATTATCTTCCCTTGAATATACATTTGAAAATAATTTGGAGTGTAGATTGTATTCTAAAAATAATTTTTATTTTTTAAATCTATTACAGCTTAAGTGTCATTTCATATGAGTATTATATAATGTTATAAACAATAAATTTTTATGTGATAAGGTTTGTCGTGATAATTACTTGAAGGTTTCTCTGTAGTCTAATTTTCTCCTTTTCTCATCAGTAAACTTCGTATATGCATGGATAAGCACTAGAACTCTTGATCTCAAGCGATCGACAAAAAATGCATCTGCAGCTTTGATATATTGAACGACTGCATATGAGTAGTATGTTCTAAAGAAAAAAATGTTGCTCCAATTTGACCTAGCTGGCGAGCGATCCCAGTTCGGGGCAGGGAACAAGACAGCAAGCCAGCGAGGAATGAAGAAGCAAGGGACATCTATACTTTATATTAACTTTATGCATTCTCTCTTTTAACTGATTGGATAGGTTCTTTCTTTTGTTTACTGAAGTATTAGCTGTACTTCTTTCCTCATGTTTCAGCTCTTCAATATAATTTCCATCTCCGCAAGTCCATGTTCACAAGCACCCTTCAACCTTCCAATCAATAATCATGTCAGAGAACATAACAAATCAAAACTGTCCAGACATTAAGCTATGGGGTCCTATAAAATTGAAGGGTTTTTGCAGTCGCTCCTTAACGCATAAGCCGAAGGTTCAAAATTTACCCACTCGAGTTATCATAGTGAACCTAACTAACTTGAATTTGAGTTGATCTATATAAGAACAACTTACAATATAGCATCCCAATTTTTTCGGAGAGACGAGCTGAATAAACTAATCGAATTCTCCCACCTGGAGTTTAATCAGGATTCCCAACTTCAGTTTATAACAAGTTATTAATTGGATTTCCCGCTTGCAATTTGACAAGAAATCAAGCTCGTTTTATTTATGCTAAATAAAATGGAAGTATTCTGTTATCATATTCTTAGGCTAGGCCAAGTATGATTACATAGCTAGGTCGTAGGTTTCTGATTAAGTTGATTAATGATTTCTCCCTAAATTAACTTATGATTCACATCCATGCCTCTGAGAATGTGGTGTGAAAACAAAGAGTCTCATATCAAATTATCAACGAAAAGAAAAACTTTGTAAGAGTTTATAAGAAGTTGTTTCCTATATTGTCGATTGGTCTTATGGTCAATTTTTTTCATGATATTAGAGTAGGCTAACAACTACATGTGTTCTATGTCATCTAATTTGTGTTGTTCCTAATTTAAAAATCCATAACATTTAAAAGATGTATAAAAGTAAAAAAGTCTCAACGGTGAAAATAAAAACCTTACAAAAACTCATAAAAAGTAAATATTATTTTCTACATTATTAATTGATTTCACGATGGTACCAACTTTCTTCATCCTCGCCACATAAGTTAAGATGTAAGAAGTCTGAAGGAACTCTAACCGTTGAGAAAAAATAAAAATAAAAGGACAGCCGATGGAATTTGATCTGTTTGTCTTATTAGGATCACTGTTCACATGCACACTTTGGAGTTTGGACAGTGCATGCATGGTCAGGCGCCCATAACGTGGACTCAGTTCTTTATGTACGTACGATATTTATACGTGTTTGAGTTGGAGGGACCTAGATTGTCTGTCATGTTCGTCTCGTACCCTTCTCATAATTTTTTATTTCTGTAGTCATAGTTAAATCACGTTAATATTTTATATTTTCATTGTTTTTTATCTTATTATTTTTATAAAAAAATCAATATAAAATGTTGACGTGATTTAACCGTGACCACATAATATAAGAGGGTATGTGATGGGAAGGGTAGACAATCTAGGTCCGAGTTGGAGTTCATCTGTGTGAAGGAAATCAACTAATTCACCGGCATTCGGACAGAACGGTCATGTATGAGAATCTCTTCATTTTGTACAGTATTAGCATGATCTCCTCTTTCTTATATACAAGAGCAACTAAAATGACACGTATATTTTTTGAGGCATTTTATGTTAATGATATAATGTTACATGAAAAAAAATTTATACATGTTGTGAAATTATTGATATAAAATGTCACGACAATTGTACTGTTGGTGTAAAAGTCCTCCTATTTGTATAAAATGAATAATGTAAAATGCATAGCTTGGCCCGATGAGTTTGCGAGGTCTAAGAGATCCATAACTGTGGCTGCGACATATAGGGCACCCGTACACAAGAGTTTGTCTTAATGGAGAGGCTAAGTAATTTTATTTGGTATCCATAGGATTGGGACCTGTAAGATCCCGGCCTCCGCATATTTGACATGAGAAAAGACGCATTAAACCTTTGAACGATATAGAAATCAGCTAAGACGCATTGATTCATTAAAACATCATTAGCTGGAAATTTAAGCTACTACAAGTACAACACTAGACCAACAAGAATTGGAAAATGGAAGTTTGGTGATGCCATTGCCACGTGGCAATAACGCATTGTAGGAAGCAGACGGGTTCTTAGACATGCCCATCTTGGGCGCCATTAATGGCAACTGACTGCTTTGATTGTTGGTCAGGTTTTGCAAGGCCCGTATCCATTGATTCGTCAGCAGTAGTTGTAGCACCATTGGGCTTCTTGGTGCCACTGCCCTTGCCCTTGTTGTCACGGTAGATGAAGTACAGGATCAGCTGCAGTGCCCCTAGGCCACTCCCAAACCCATTTGGAATCTGCACCACACATCAGATCATTCATAAGACGAAAGGTCTATGGACTCAAAATCTTAGGTTCAACTGGATGAATATCATATTGTATGTCTATATCTCTTTTATCGGGTGATAGATAATGCGAGAAGGGAGATAATCATAAAGATATGCACGTCTTGTTACATCTAAATTATTCTCGGGTTAACAAGTTTTAGTTTTGAATTTGAATTGAATCACATCTTAATTGTGTTTTAGTCAATTAAGGGGTTAGTGAGAAAAAATACCCAGAAAATTTAAATAGAAAAGTTCATATATATAGTTAAAAGACAAACATAAATTCATAGAGGTAGATACTTACAGCAACAAATGGATCATGGCCAAGCAGGCCATAGATAAACCATGAAGTTCCACACAAGAAGGAGAAAAGTGACAAGAAAAATGGCATAAACTCAACACTCTTAGTTCTCACCACTGTGCTCTGCATTACACACAAATTAACACAATTAATCCCAAACAATTCCACGTACTTAACTAAACCATGAAAATTGAATGAATGTTATGAGTGAATACAAGTAAACTTACCATAATCGAGAAAGGAGAGCTGTACATGATGATCGAGAAGACGGTAGCAGCGAGGCCACAGAAGAGCTTCCGGGTCTTGTCGTGGAGGGCAAAAAGAGAGACCAATGCCACAGCAGAGAACAGAGCAAGCACAGCAGTGAAGAGACCAAGAATTTTGGCCTTCTCCCTTTTGGGGGCAAAAATGATGAAGACTAACACATATATCAGTTCAATGGCTGCACCAGTCCCATTGATTGTTGACACCAGAATGTTGTTTGCGGACACAAATGGCAGCCCATACCTAACATAATGCAAATCATACATAATACATTAATTAAATTAATCCAAGTTATTAATTAATTACACATAATTAATTAATTGCACAAACTGTTATGTCACACACAAAACATGGTATAACATGTAATACACAGACGATAATAGTACAGTTTCCTCCGACCCAAATATCAAGAATCATATATTTTACACACAAATCCAAACCATTTTTCAACCAAAATTGCCAATTTTAGTGATGAAATGCATTGTGAATCTGATTAAGTAAAACAGTAATAGCAGAAACAGAGGTAAAAGTGCTATATAATCCAATTTTTAGTTATAAAAACCATTGCGATTAAGGCAGCAAGATATCTAACAGAGAGAGAGAGAGAGAGAGAGAGAGAGAGAGAGAGAGAAAGAGAGAGAGAGAGAGAGCAGTTGAAGGAGTGAGAAGCAAAGCAGCATACCAAGCGGAGAGGAGGCAGTTGAGCATAGTCATCACGTAGGGAATGCCTGAGAACTGCTCTGTGCATTTCTTCCTTATGATCCTCTTAAATGTAATTCTACACATTTTTAAACCAAAATTACTCTGTAAATTTCACAGAAAATTAAAGAAACCCAGTAAAGATTCAACCTTCATTATTATCCGACAGATATACATAAACCCATTTAACAAAATCCAATTTATGACACAAAATACATGATCTTTAGCCACAAAAAGCGAGAGAGAGAGAGAGAGAGATTGTTGCTTTTTGAACAATGCAGAATGTACATAGAATCAAAATATCATAACCCATTGAACAAATGAAAATTTAGGCAAAAAGGCATCACCTTTAGAACCCGAATGAAAGAATGTGAGAGAGAGAGAGAGGGCTTACGTGGGTGCCAAGAAGAGGAAGAGAGCGGTGCCATTTCCTGTAAAAACGAAGAAACAGAGCATTAACAAACGCAAACGCTCAAATCTCAAAGGAAATTGGTAAGAAAGAATTCAATTGAGAAAATAATCCGAAAACCAGAGAGGAAAATTTCAGAAACTCACCCAAGACTCCGAACAAAACCTTGAAAACATGCATTGTTTTTTTATCCATTTCAACTGAATCTTGAAACAAAAGAAAGAAACGTAGAGAACCCAGTTGAGGACAATCCCCAGAGAACCAGAAACTACACTGAAAAGGAAAAAGGGCCACAGACAGAGAGAGAGAGAGAGAGAGAGAGAGAGAGAGAGAGGATGATGGAGGAAAGAGCAAGATGTTTCTTCACAAAGTGGGAAATGGGGTTTTTGAGAGGAGTGCAAGAAGCGGTTGGGGTTTTAAAGGAAAAATATACAGAAACAGAATAGTAAACGGTAACCTAGTGGTTTCTCTTGCAGTAAAAATGAAGAGATGTATTCTGATTTGGGTATGGAATGTCTGTCTCTACTTATACTGTGCATCAGAAATCTGATAATCTGATATCAGTGCACGTACCAACGGTTAAACGGTGAAAGCTGTAACTTGTGAAAACTGTCCCTCACAATTGATAACCGTACTTTGTAGGGTTTTGCTGCTTCTACACGAAATGATTCGAAATACCAAATATTTTTCTTCTTGAGTAAATTTTCATTTTGCTACGTTGAAATATCGCGGTTTTCAAACTTTTATACATCGAGTTTTTTTCATCTTAATGTCATACTTAAAAGTGAAAAATTGTGGAACACTTTTATACATTTGTTAGTTTTTCATGAGAACCTCTGTTAACTCGACATGTGCTTCTTACAAGAAGCACTTTAAGTGTTTTTGAAATCGAAGATTAATTTCACCAAAAACACTTTCAATCATTTTAATAACATTTTCAAACGAGTCTTGAACGTTGTGTTGTTTTGATAACTATTTAGTTTTTAATTTTGTGCATTAGAATGAGAATTGAATAAGATTAAATGGAATAGTTTTTTTCTTTTTACAAAACGATAAGATAATTTACATAAAATCATACGGAGAAGAGATTCAAGCACAAACTTCGAATGCTTGAATAAATATATTTAAATACAAGTCACTTGGTACTTTAATAGTTTTTGGTTTCATCCTTTCTTCCATCTACTTTTCTTATGGTTATATCTCAACAATAAAACTGTCATCAAAGATGGCCTGAATAACTATGTGATATTCATTTGCAAGCTTGTAACAGAATCCTAAAGATATTGATCTTCTTGTAGCTAATTAAAATTAGTGTTCACAACCTCTTTTGTTTTATCGAAATTCTGCCAGCTTATAAACTCAATCTTGATGCTTGATTTTTCTTTTTTCATTCAATTGATTTTTTACACTATGTAGTAAATCAACCAAAAAGTAACTTTTCTTTTATCCTAAGGAACACTAGTTACGATTTAGTGTTATTCTTCTTCACTTATAAATGAGAGGTCTTAAGTTTGATTATCGTCAAAGACAAATTTGAACAACATTAATTGTACTTAATCAACCAAAAAGTAACTTTAATTATATAACAAGTAAATAAACCATTTATACTTCAAAAGACATAATTGTATTGAGATATATAAATTACAAAATAAAATTACTTATAGATTATAAAATATTATAACATATTGAAAACCTGGGATCGAACATACAATGAGTGTTCATCAAAGTATGCAACAAGTATCTTACAATTTAAGAAAAAATAAAATGCAAAATGCAAATTATCTAATCTATGTCTAAGTAAGATAGAGTCGCGACCTAGGTGGATCTAGGTGGGCTAGGCAGGAGCTTAGGCAGGTTTAGATTGGAGCCTAAGCAGGTCTAGGTAGAGACAGGCAACGGTTATGGCGGGCAGGTAACCGCCGTTATTTACCCATAACCGTTTATACTCATACCCGGATAACTGTTTACCCGTTGGGTTAAATGGTTATACCCATACCCATAACCGCATACTCATTTAACCGCAATCGTTTATCCATTTATCCATTTTTTAAACCCGTTTATCCCCTTTTTTTTACCCTTTTTTCACTCTTCTACATATGAAAATAAGGATCTTTCCTGCAGAAATTTGATAAGATTAAAACCACACCAAAATTTTGATAAGATTAAAAGCACACCACAAAGTAGCACACAAATGTCCTATTGATTTTCCTTATTAACACTAAGATTTGTCAATTGTAGCATATGAAAATAAGGGTCTTTCCCGCAAAAGATTGTTTTATCTAACTACTTAAAATGTCACAAAAACTGGGTTGCTGTCCCTACTGACCAGTCACCAAAAAATAATTATTAGATCGACTTACACTTATCTAAAGTCTACGAAATTTTGGAAGACACTAGACACATAGAGCTACACTCACACAAATTTTTGAAATTTTTGGAGTTGATTTGATATTTAAATTAAATCGAACAAAAATAGGACAGAGACAGATTTTAAATAATAAAAATAGATTGTAGTTCACAAGTTAAGAAAACGAGTTAGGGGAAGTGTTATCCACCACCAAATAATCATGCAAACATGTTATATTTCATTCAAATTCCTTTTATTTTAAGATGAAGATGCTCAAGTTGGCTCAATGTTAGAACTCAACCTATTACTCTTTCTTATGTAGTATGTTAAGAGAATGACGTTTTCAACTTAACTTAGTCCCTAGCATGCAATCTAGAATGACATGTTCATAGATTTAACAAGTAGAAATCATTAAGAACGAAAAGAGTTAGAGTCATCACAAGGCATTGTAAGTACTAGCGTTGTCTTACTTATCCTAGAAATTGATTCACATGTTAATCGCAATTAACAAGTACTATTCTAGAACATATGTAGGTCCTCATTCGACAAGGGCAGGCACACACATATTCATAGCATTAGAATCCTAACTATGCTTACTAAGTATGCATCTGTAGAAAACACATAAAGAATTCATTAATAAGACAAGTAGTGAACCAATTTTCATCCATTCATAAAAGTAATTCAACGAAATGTCATAACAAACTTGCAATCATATTCGGGGCTTCAAAACAGCCCCTAACTACTAAAAATTTAGTTTCACAATCCTTAAGTTAAAACAAAAGATAAACATGAGTTTGAGAAAATAGAACCGAAAGAAATCGACTGAGGCCTCCTCTTTCCTTCCTTCCCCAACGCTACTTTTAAACCAATTCTTGCTGCATCATTTTCTTCTCCTTAACTCACCCACTAATAGCCATTTAGTGATGACAATAAGTGAGAGGAAAAGGTAAAACAATTGTAACTCCTTGGGTAGCCTTTATGCCAATTACTCCCACTTAATTTTCCATTTTTAATTCCATTTCCTCTGATATTTGACTGCATCAGTTTCGGCTGCTAGATTTATTGCCTTCAATGCTTTCTTGTTAGTTACAAACTGCTCAGCCTCTTGGGAATCTTTCAGTGTTAAAACAACCATAACTTCTTCTAGAAAAATGATATTAACAATCCGCAAAATACTCCAGAAAATAGACATCTGTAGCTTTCCAAGCATATAAAGCTCATTCTCTAATTCATTCTGCACTATTCGCAACTTGCTTCCAAAGTCAGCTGATCTGCACAGGCAATTTTGACGAATTTGTTACTTAAAATCTCACTTGTGCTATTTTTCTTTTCTTTGCTTGACAAATCCTACAAAACACAAAAAACAAAGTAAATAGCTCAAAAATATAAGAAACTAACTAAGAAAAGACAAGTGAATTTGATGTAAAATATATATAAATATGAGCTTATCAGCAATTTTCTTTCAGACGAAACAGTTTTTTGTCGACTCGTGGTTTTCTAAGACAGCTTCACCGACTGACTAATTGGCAACTTCATATACTTTCTGATAAATGATAGTGAGATATGAGCATGATCTCAATTAAGACCTAATCCACAACATACAAAATGCTGTACTAATTAAAAACCAAAGATTAATTGCCTTCTCAACCCTTTTCTCCAATAAGCTAGTAAATGCTAGAGTGTACGTATACTTGTAAGATATGAACATGTCATATACAACCCCATTTTGTCTTCTCCAGTTGCTCAACGTAGAAATTAGTTTATGTGCAGACGTCTTTGCTTCAAATATAATAGCTGATAAGAACGTTCTCCTCAATAGAAGATATCCAACACGATAAGAAATTAGATTGGAACTAGATACAATACTTTATGTGAACATATGTACTTGATGCAATCAACATCAATCTAACCGTCAAAATGATCATTGTTTTAAGTACATGTAAGTATTGTTCACGTGTTAGACTTGAAAATCTGTCACACGCAAGAGAATGTGTTGAGAATGAATCTCATATTCGTGAAAGGAAGTAAAACCCCAACTTTCTTCCATCTATTTGCCCACCAAGGTTTTCTAACTTCTCGCTGCTAAATTACTAAGTTTTTCTTTTTAATTTTATACAACTCTGCCTGTATAAATTAAATTTGAGATGAAGAAGTTGAAAGTGATTTTATACAATTCTGCATAAACTAAATGGGTAAATTACACTTTCATACATCAGGTTTGGGTCTATTTCGATTCCTTACAATATCTTCAAAACATTTCACTTTCATACCTTAAGTACTATTTTATTTCAAAATAATACCTCTGTTACATTTTCCATCCATTCATCTGTTAAATGATGACGTGGCTGCCACATATATGCCACGTGGCTGCCAAATGTCTGCCACTTGGCAAATAAAATAATTTTTTAATTTTTTTTTTTAAACCTGAATTTTCTCACAAAAAGAAAAAAAAAGGGGGGGGGGGTAAATTACACTTTCATGCCTCAGGTTTGGTGTCTATTTCAATTCCTTACAACATCTTTAAAACATTTCACTTTCATACCTTAAGTACTATTTTATTTCAAAATAATACCTCCGTTACATTTTCCATCCATTGATCTGTTAAATGCTGACGTGGTTGCCACATATATGCCATGTGGCTGCCAAATGTCTTCCACGTGGCAAATAAAAATATGTTTTTAATTTTTTTAAAAAAAAAATCTGAATGTTCTCAAAAAAAAAAAAAAAAAAAAAATTAAATAGACCCCATCCCATCTCCCCGCAACCACCCCCACAAACCCATAACCCTTTCTCCCCACCTACACCCGCCCAGCTCGTCTTCCCCCTTCCTTCCGGCGACCCACCTAAGCTAGAACCTCGACCCTCCTTCCACCCGCACCCCCCACAGCGCGACCAACCTCGACGTCTCCCTCCCCGCTACCTCACCCTGCTTCCCCCCTCGCGACCTCACCCTCATTCCCCCTCCCCGCCAAAGACCTCACCCTACTTCCTCCCCGGCGACCTAACTCCCTGTGTTTGACTTCGCCCAGAACCCAGATCCTGACCCGGGCAATTATTATTTTTGCCACGTGGTGTGCCACGTTGGTAGCCACGTCAGCACTTAACGAATCAATGAATGGAAAATGTAACGGAGGTATTATTTTGAAATAAAATAGTACTTAAGGTATGAAATTGAAATGTTTTGAAGATGTTGTAAGGAATTGAAATAGACCCCAAACCTGAGATATGAAAGTGTAATTTACCCAAAAAAAAATGAAACCTTCTACCCCTCCCCCCCCCCCCCCCCCCCACAGCGACCCACATCCCTATCCCTAAACCAAAACCCAAAAAACATGCAGCAGTAGCAAGAAGAAGAAGAAGAGGGAGGAAGAAGAAGAAGAAAAAAAAAACCCCAAACCCAGTTCGTCCCCCCCTCCCCCCCCACAGCGCCGCACGACCTTCTCCCTTCCCAGCCCCCCTCAGGTCAGGATCTCGTGATTTTCAGTATGGGTGGGTTTTGAAAATACTTTGAGTTTGAGATGATTTTTGGACTAGTTTTGTGGTAGATCCACGTAATCTTGAGTGGAATTTTTGTGGGTGATGGGGGATTTTTGGGAAGGGTGATGGGGGGTGGGAGAAAGGGGTGGCTTGGGTGGGACAAACTGGGGTTTTTTTTTTTTTTTTTTTTTTTTTTTTTTTAAATTCTATTTCTCCCTCTTCTTCTTCTTCTTCTTCTTCTTCTTCTTCTTCTTCTTCTTCTTGCAGGTTTTTGGGTTCTGGGTTAGGGTCGCTGGGGGGTGGGGCGGGGGAAGGCACTGGTTTCAATTTTTTTTTTTCTTTTTTTGAAAAAATTCAGGTTTTTTTTTAAAAAAATTTTATTTGCCACGTGGCAGACATTTTGCAGTCATGTGGCATATATGTGGCAGTCACGTCAGCATTTAACAGATCAATGGAGGGAAAATGTAACGAAGGTATTATTTTGAAATAAAATAGTACTTAAGGTATGAAAGTGAAATGTATTAAAGATGTTGTAAGGAATTGAAATAAAGCCTAAACCTGAGGTATGATAGTGTAATTTACCCAAACTAAATTTGAGATGAAGAAGATGAAAGTATTTATGTGGATGCTGAGCTGTAGAGGCGTCATTTTGTTATCTAAAGATTGACGCGAGGAAAAAGAATGATATATTTCTCGAACAAAAAGATGAAACTGTTAATTTCCAAAAAGTTCTGATGTTGTTGAAACTTCCGATATTTCCGAATCCAAACAGACTAAAAATTTCGAAATTTTGAATTGGGTAATGTGAAATAAGTGAATGAACTAACTACAACAATCTTTCTATAGTTTTTCGAGATCAAGACAAGCAAGTTACAACTACTGGGAAAGTTGATAATTTCTTTATTTTAACTGCAAGGTCTTTTTGGTAATTTAAATCCTAGTGTTGTGTTTATTAGTAGTTCCCTCCCTGTCAAAGAGAAGCTGCCGGCAAAAAGTGGGGAGAGTGGGATAGCCAACTCTCCCCGAACAGTTTTCCACATCTCCATTTATTGATTATTTAATGCCACATGATAAAGTGCCCAACTCACACGAAATGAATTAGGGTTCGGTATGGGATACCATACCGAAACTAGTATCCCGAATCCCAAACCGAAATTTTTCGGGACGGGAATTTGAAGACCAATCCCAAACCAAATTTTCGGGAATCCCGAAATATTTTCGGGATTTTGGGACAAATCGGGAATCCCAAATTGAAATATGAAATTATAAATTGTTCTTCAAATATATAATTCAAGAACACATTCATGAACTAGGAATTTCATTTCATTCACACTACCATTTAATTGAACACTGGCATGCTTGACTCTTTTTATCATGGTCAAAATTCAAATTAATTAAACTCTTTTTGCAATCTGTTGAGAGACAAAAGAATCAAGCCTTCTGAAATCATCAGCCATGGCAGCAGCAATAATAAAATCCACATGAATATCAAACAGAACATGAAAAATATGCAAGGTGTAGGGCATTCTAGGTTGCTGAGCATGAATTAGAAACTACTAGCATCAATTATAAAAGAATAATATATATATGTATAAATATATATATATATATATATATATAATAATTAATATTATATATTTTCGGTTTGGTATGGGATTCCCGAAATATCGAGAAGCCAATCCCGAATCCCATACCGAAATTTTGGGATTGGTTCGGGATAGCATCCCGAAAATTTCGGGAATTTCGGTTTGGGAAATTTTTGGTTTGGAATCGGGATTTTTTCGGTTCGGTTCGGGATTTTCGGGAATTTTTTCCACCCCTAAAATGAATGATACTTAGGTACTCATAAAGGATAATGTTAGGGATATCAAAATTTTAAACTAATAAATCTGCATATAAAATAAGATGTCATCAATAAAAAATAAGTATGTTAACCAACACTTAAGTAATAATCCAATCATCAACATCCACATCATTTGGTTTACAAAATTGAGCTTAGAAATTTGAACTCCCTAACATTACCCAATCACGAAACGGATAAAATGATCAATTCACACGTTTCATCCTTCGATTTGGTCAAATGAAAAAGTGAGTGTAAAATGTCTATTGACAGTTCTCCAAGACCTCGACCCTTTTGGATCAAAAGACGGCATTGTATTTCATTAAAGGCCAAAAGGATCGCTAGTACAAGGATTGGAACGCTCATCCTCAAGGAGATCCCAAATAACAATAGGAGGTTCATCGAGCCAAGTACATGTACCCCGTGGAGGGCAAAACGAGCAAGCCCATGAGCTATGTTGTTGGCTTGGCTGCGGATGTGGGTAGCAAAGACTTCAGCGATCGGATGCAGCAACGTTTTATCATCTTCTACAATTGGCCCCCAAGTGAGACAAATCCATAGACGGCTCTTTCAATGCTGAAATGGTTTGAAGCGAACCACTCTCAAAAATAACATTTTAGAAAACCCTTTCAACCGCCAGCTCAAGCCTAGCACGGATAGCCAACGCCACAACATGAGCTGGTGAGAAGACATCTGCAAATATTCTTGACGCTACCACAAGATAGCACCCATCCGAATCCCTGATCACGATCCCAGCAACCCCCCCTCTTGGAATTTTGGGTCCACGCACCACCCACACGTTAGTTTTAAGTCTCCCAAATGGAGGATAATCCATATAGGCGTGACCATCAGATCATTTGGCACGGAAGGATTAAAAGCAATGCTCAGGTATTCCTGCCCACCGGTGAAAAGTTCGACCTAGATGACAACCCAAAAGATGAGCCAAACCCATAGGATGACCTCGATCCACATGAAGACTCAAGAAGATGACCCCGACCTAGAAGATGACACCGCGACCATATCGATAGTTCTCCAACTCCTACTATATTTGCTTCCCACAAGGAGAAGAATTATATCAGAAAATTCTCACAAACATTTGTTTTAACACAAACTATACGTACCTACTTTGGGATCTTGAGCAACCAAATGTCGGCGGCCGGATTATTTCACTAGGTGATATTCATTTTTACTTTATCAGAAGAGGGATTTCAAGTTCAAATCTCATAAACTGAATTTTGGTGCATGTCCGTATAGATAGCGTTGCCATCAATCGAAGTTGTAATCTTTGAATTAAAGAACATATAACCTCAACTGAGATACTTTCGTTTTCGGTTGGAAAATCCAATGCAAGTGATGTGATTGTTCAGTTTGGAAATATCATTACCGTAAGGCTACTTTCAATTGGTTTCAGCAGGTGGATATATATGCACATGTATAATTAATTTAAAGATTTGATGGATTCTATTAGCAACCAACATATCAAGTTACTCTCATTCACCCGAAAAAAGACTGTTGAAACTTGATATCAAGTTTACAAAATATATATACAAATTCACGAATATTTTATTTAAAATGTTGGAATTTGAAAATTACCATGCAGATTCACCAAAGGTCAAAATATTCTGCCTATCCTTTGCTACAAATGAACGCATACAGTTCAGTGAATAATAAGTTAGGAAAAAAATATTGATATAGATGCAACGAATTATAATGCTATTAAAAGAACAAAAGATGCCCTAGTCATCACGTAGTACCATATATATTTCAGTATTGATGAGAGACTCGGACAAGGTCCAAATCATAGAGTACAATTGAGTTTATGGTATTGAAGATGTTGAAGGCTACATTGCCCTAGAGGGGAAGGACTCTTTGCATCACTGGTTTTTAAGGTGTAGCTCAGTGTATCGTCGACATCCTACCTGCTGCAGGATAGAGGAATGAATGAAACAACCTTCATGGCCAATGCAATACCATTTTTTTTATTTGTATAAACATCGCGTAGGCAATCAAAGTTATGGACGCAACTAGTCGTCATTAATAAGGTGAATCTTTATCTGATCCTTCATTTGGATATATATAGCCGTTATGGACGTAGTGCCCTACGAGATAGGTAAATACTGCATGAAAGTTTTAAACATGGTCGTCAAATACATTAGTGTTTTTCTTTCTTTCTTTTTCTATTTTTTGGCAAAATTATGTCATATATGTTGAGAATGAGTCTCACATTGATAGGATGAGAGATCTTGCATGAGCTTATAAGAAGTTGGGCTACTCCCTATAGTGCTAATTGGTTTTGTGATAGAACATCAATTTTCTTCATGATATCAGAGTAGGTTGTCCCACGTGTGAAGCCCAACGACCACAGGCGCTCCATGTCATCCCGTTGTGTTGTCCACGTGTTAGGCTTGAAAAATTTGCCACATGCGAGGGGATGTATTGAGAATGAGTCACACATTGATGGAAGGAAGATAACCTTGCATAGGCTTATATGAGATTGGACTACTTCTCATATTATCAATTAATTTTAAAGAAAACTAATGAAAAGAGTTTGAAAACTTTTTAAGTTTTAATGATAATGACAAAATAAAGGGTAAAGTGAATAGTATTAGGATTGACTTTTTAGTGTAAAAATGTGGATTTTCGTTAAAGTGAACAGTACCATAAGTTTTTCGTTAAAATTCTCTTAATTTTATGATGGAACCTCTTTCTTCAATATATATTATGTTGTTTCTTCAACTAGCACCATCAAATTGCAGTTAGTTTGTCATGGTTGTACGTACGTTAGCTTTCGGTCTAAACGGCAGGTAATGGATAAGATAATCTGAACCTCGCGCTCATGTACATCCCCTTTCGTATAATCGGGTTGAGAAGTACTCAGAACTCGGAACCTTTCAACATGTGTGTACAGGGCATATCCGCTCTAGCTACTTTTTATGGTCAGACATCTGCTCTACTTAATTTTCTCTTTTTAAGAAATTTCAACTTCTATCATTATATATGGAAAAGGATCCTGGGATCTTTTTCCTGGAGATCGATCATGATCTTCATTGTATATCGTGCGATCAGAAATCATTTCAAAATTTAAAATTTTAAATTAAATATAAATAGTATCTAACGAAAATTGACCGCATGATGTACGATGAACGGTCACGATCCGGATCCTTTTCCATTATATATTACTAGCATCGTGCCACACGCATACACGGGTGGCTATTGATCTTTTATATTATTTTTATTTGAATGACTAATTTATATTTTTAATAAAAAAATTATTAAAAAAAATGAAGCAAAAACATGAAACCACCCACTAACATGTGTTGAGAGTTGATGATGCGTGGACAATTTGTATCACATCGGTGAGGGATTGGCTTAGCTATGGGCTTTTATATATGGTCTTGGGTTACTCCTCATATTATCAATTGGTCTTATGATGAAATTTCAATTTTATCATGGACATAATAACTACAATGGGCAAAGTCACTCTATTTTCAGATTGCTTCTCAAATTCCTCATTGGCAACAAGCCATGTAAGAGGAGTATGATGCCTTGCATTCTCAAGGTACTTGGACCCTTGTTCCTTTACCTCCAGATAAAAATATTGTTGGTTGTAAATGGGTCTATACACTAAAGAGGAATCCTGATGGCTCTATCTCTAGACATAAAGCTAGGTTAGTTGCACAAGATTTTAGTCAAGAAAAAGGGTTTGATTACACAGAGACGTTCAGTCCCATGTACAACATACCATTGTTCGAGTTATTTTAGATTTGGCAACTACAAACAAGTGGTCTCTTAGACAACTTGATGTCACGAATGCATTTTTGCATGGAGAATTACATGAAGAGGTATATACGAAGCAACCTCAAATATTTATCAGTTCTCAATGTCCTAATCATGTTTGTAAACTTGTCAAGTCCTTGTATGGTCTTAAACAAGCACCATGGGCTTGGAATGACAAGTTTACAAGGTTATTTGGCTATGCTTGGATTCAAGACTTCTCTTTCAGACTCTAGCTTGTTTGTCAACACAATTCAAACAGAGGTGGTCATTCTTTTACTCTATGTTGATGATATCATCATCACAGGATCTAATACCATCTATGGTCAATATGTAATTGATGATCTTGCTGTTGTGTTTGATCTAAGGACATGGGGCAATTAACTTACTTCTTAGGTTTACAAATTCATTATAAGCCATTTGGAGGAATTTTTGCAAACCAAGAAAAGCACATCAAAGATGTGATTCATAAGGCAGGGATGGATAATTGTAAGCCTTGTTCTATAACTTGTGTGCCACATCAGTCAATTCTTACTCATGAAGGTGAATTGCTACCTGATCCCACTATATATAGGAGTCTAATTAAAGCTGTGCAACATTTGATCTTTACATGACCTGTTATTGTATATGATGTCAATAATGTGTGCCGTTTTATGAGTTCTCCAATTGATATACATTTCCGTTTGGTTAAAAGAATTATCAGGTTTCTTCATGGCATTATGCAATGTGGTTTGAATTTTTCTCTTGGTACTGGGGTAGAAGTTAGAGCCTATAGTGACTCAGACTGGGCAGTTGATGTCAATACACGAAGATCCGTTACTGGTTATGTGATTTGTCTTGGTGACAATTCTGTTTCCTAGCAATCTAAAAAGCAAAACTCTGTTTCTTGAAGTTCTACTGAGGCTGAATACAAAGTTTTAGCTAATGCAGCAATTGATATTTGTTGGATTCGGTTGATATTGAAGGATATGGGTGTGGTTTTACATCAGCCTCCTCTTTTACATTGTGATAATTAGTCTGCTATTGCCTTAAGTCTCAATCCAGTTCAACATTCTAGGATTAAACACTTGGAAACCGACTTTCATTTAGTTAGAGAAAGAGTTCAGAAAGGGGATTTTCAAGTCCAGTACATTTTTCACAAAAAAATCAAGTGGCAGATGTGTTAACTAAAGGATTACATGATCCTGACTTCATTAAACATTGTACCAATCTTAAACTAGGAAGTCCTAGTTATGATTGATGGAAGATATTCGCTATAGATGACATGTACACTTGTGCCATATCATTATGTGCCACGTCATTAGAAGCTTACAAGTTAAGTTAAGCGGTTGTAAACAGAATGTATAAAAAGGGATTTTCCCTCTCTTGTAAAGTACTGTTGCTTTTTCTGAGAAATACAAGTTGTCTTCCTCTCTAAGTTTCTTCTTTCCGATCATCTTCATTTCTTCTTTCTACAATATTGATCTTAGTGTTAATAACGTGGAAATACTGGCATAAGCTAAAACCTAAGCTTTTTTTTCCCTTCACTTCATAAATACTAGCATATGCTACACATTTTGTGTGTATGAACACTTTTTATTTTTGTTTTTAAAATGGGAAGCAAGAGGGAGAAAGAGTGGGAGTGGGAATGAGAGATTTTTGTTTTATTTTTTTCGTTTTTTTTTTTAATATTAGATATATTTAACAGCACATGTAGGTGAGACTTTAAATAAAAACCAGTAAAGTTTGGATATGTAAAATTACATTATTGCCCATCATTTTTTTGGTATGATATAAGACAATATAGTCACCCTTTTTTAATTGACAAAAAAGATTCTATTATAGGTAGTTCTATACACACACATGATTATTTGTTTCTTTATATTTCGCCAGGATGAACTCTCGTAAGGGAAGCAAATTCTTCATTTTTGGCTAATTTCACGAATTCACGCAGTATTGAAATTAATTGAATTATTGGATTTGCTTGATAAACAACGTAGTATTATGTACGTAAATTTGTGTTAGAATACGACCTTATGCAAGTTACGTACGTAGTTTATCATCAATCTTCTTCAAGTCAAAACATGTTTTTTATTGGTCTCTAATAGTTTTATTATGGTGGTCTTTTTCGCACACTCATTTTACTTCTCACATACCATGTTAATTTCTATGATTTGATATTTTTCAATTCATTTTATCTCACGGCTGGAAAATTAAGAAAAATGTGGAGAAGGTAGAGACAATTTTATTCACGAAATGATACGAAAATAACTAGTTTCAAGTCAAGTTTTGTTAAATCACATGTTATTGACTCAATCCGTTAAGCACCCGTTAAACAACAAGTTAATATAAGTCAACATGCGAGTAACCAGTTTCAACCTATTTATAAATCACAATTGATTCTTGATAATATTTTTGGATTTTTGGTGTGAGATGAAAACAAAAATATGGATAGGAAAAGATTTATAGGAAGGAAAATAAAAAGATAATTTTTTTTTTTATTTTAATTTTACTCCATCAAAAATTTAGGGTTGTTGGATTAAATCATTGTTGGAATCGTACGACTAGACGCTTGCCACGTGTATTGGACTATTCGCTAGATTTGCAATTGACCATTGTGGCGTGCCCCACACAAGGATACTGGAGGCATTATTCTCTCTCCAGGCACGTGTGGTGCAAGTGCCTCATGCAAAAGAGAGCTTCCCTTTATTTTTTTAATAAACAATAGCGTTAGTTGGTTCACTCTTAATTGAAAGGGGACGGAATCAATGGGGATCTGGATCTCACACCATGGTGCAGCAAATGCATAATTACTTTCACTTACTGTGGAAAAACGTCATATGCACTGCCTTACTCCTTAAGCTCCTGCAAGTTTTTTTGTTGTAAGAGGAAAAAATTGATCAAGAATATTAGAAATGCAATTCAGATTGCCTCAAGGATTATGTTTGAGTGAGCAATTTTCAAGTTTCAAGGGATAGAAAACAAATTAGTAAGAACCGGACCACAAATTGTTGACTCACTTCATTTTAATTGCAAGTAGTGATATTTCTTCACTTGTAATTTAGAGGTTTTAAATTTGAATCTCGTAAATGACAAGTATTAAGTTCGAATTTCGTAAATAACGAGTTTGATACCAACTTATTCTTGTTCACTTGTATTAAAATGTTGTAAATATTTTGTTACTAAAAAATGTCCCATTTGACCGGAAGCCAATCTCCCTCCAAATTGCGTATCCCTTGTATTTTTTTCAGCCACTGCATTCTGATTCCAGTGGCAAAGTGGAAACAAAGTTCGAATCACAAACCATGCCACAAATCCCACATGAAAATCCCCACTACCCTCCTCAAAACAACCAAAACCAAATCCCCTCAAATCCAAAGTACCCCAAACAAATCCATGATTTCTGCACAACAAAGCAAAAACCAAATCCTACAAATTGGTCTCTTAAATTCTAAGGAATCACCTCTCTCAACTCTCAAGGATCACCCACGGAGGCGCTTCTCGTGTACACCCGAATTCGTCAAGGCCGTGCTTCTCTTCCGTGCATAGATCATGGGAAGGAATTGCACGCTGAGTCTATCAAGTCTGGAATGAATTCTGATGTCTTGGTTGGCACGTCACTGGTTGACATGTATGCGAAATGCGGGCAAGTTTTCAAGTCCTGAGAAGCATTTGAAAAAAAAATGCAAGCTGAAGGCTTTAAGCCAGATGAATTTACTTTTGTCAGCGTTTTATCTGCCTGTGCTCAGTCTGGGCTGTTGGACCTTGGCAAGGATATACATTCAATGTTAGGCCATAGAAGTATAAAGCTTAGTCAGATAGTTCTGAATGCACTTGTAGACATGTAAGCAATATGTGGCGATTTGATGTAAGCAATAGAAGTAAAAAGGGATTCTGCACATTCAACACAATTTGCCAATGTTCGTAACAACGAACTCATCTATGCTGCAGACACCTTCGTTCTTTTCCCCTTGTGTATATTACAAGTATGAAAATCAAAATGAAGAATTTCATCTGATGCTACCTCATGAGTCGTGTTACAAAAAAAAGATCACTTAGACGACACGAAAGGAGTCGGCTATTTTTTTCAAGTCCTTGTAATGCCTCTTCCACTGAAGACCTACAAAACCCAAAGCAAGTGTACGGTTACTTTGTCTTCAGGTATGGCTACTGAATCATTTATTTTTTCATAAACAGCAGCACGTCAAAGTGGAGTAAGTATCCTTACCGCTACCAGTTACGTTAAACAAGTACAGGCGGTTCCCAGCTGCGGTTGCTGTTATCAGAGCATGAGGTGGCTCCAACTCATACTGGTAATATGTTCTTCCAGAGTCTTGTACGACATTTATGCTCATAACCTTTCCTTCAACATTTTCGCCAATAACTTCCGGTCCAAATGCGTTGATCACTGTCTCTGGACGTCCAATTTTTTCAATTGTGGCATCTCCATCAAGATCTGCGCAACAACCAAAGTTTAGATTTCATGTTTAAGATTGATTCAACTAATAGAACTGCACTTGCGTCTAAGTTTTTAGGTCCTGTTGCTGAAAGAAACTGAGAAATGTTGATTGTTTCAAGACTCACTATCTGCAAATCTCAGAACGGGAGCAACAATGACAGAAATGCGTCCCTCCTTGGGGCTACCAAATCTCAAATCGATCTCTGTACCGCCTAGATCCGCTATTGATACTGGAACCTGTTGCACGGAATCGAAGACAAATACGTAAAATTGAGGCAGTTTTCAGACAGAAGGTAAAACACGATTTCTTGGGGGAGAAGATACAAGACAAGAAAACTCAAGCTTGAATCTTTCAGTGTTCTTTAGCAACACAAATATCATGTACAACGTAAGCTCTTGGCTTTAACGGATTGGATTATTACCTCTTCCCAGTCTTGAGGAACTGAAAAGAGATAAGGGATGATAGGGCTCCAACCAACGCCGTGCCCTCCGGACTTCTCATCCGGTCTCCGGTATGTCCTCCAACCTGTCTAAGCATATACTTCACAGTGAATGAGACTGCAGGATTTTGTTGCTAACTTGCTATGAGCAGTGTAAGATGAAGGAAAGGATACCAACCTTGCTCATCCGGTTCGGACAGACCGGGAATCCGGCCGGCCAGAAGACCTTGTTTCACCACTGCCAATCCCTCTCTCGGAAAACCAAACACTTGAGAAGAAAGCAAAGAAACTCCTGCGGACAGCAACACTGATCGTCTCTTCAAAATCCCGGAGAATTTATCAGCTTCTCCCTCAACGAAACCATTTTCTGTTGAACTTGAGGCAGCTTTTGTCCTGCAAGTTCCACGTTCAAATGCAGACTGCACAACCAAACTGTGCGAAAATCTGCAACTGGTAAGCAAGGCTGTTGTCATTTCCTCTACCACTTTACTAGCACAAGAAACAAGCGATAATTTCAGTAAATTTTTCAGCTTGCGACCAGATAAATTTAAGACCAATAGAACCGTGTGGAAGTTGAGGTTCTCGGTGCTTCTGATTTTTTGAGTATTTGTGGTGCACAAATCTTGGATTTTTCCAAAGAATACACGTGGAACTTTATATCATTTGTGATAAATTAATCTTCTTTTTTTTTTTTCTTTTTTTTTTAACAAAGAATAGCATTAATATGTCAAATTGTTAGTTATGAGCAGAGAAAGAGATCGATTAAAATTGAACTGACACTAAAATGCATAGACATGATTGTTTTCCGCAACTGCACTAAAATATCATCTGCAATAAATAAAGCCCATTGGCGATTACATTATTATTTTTTTTTTTTATACAAGGAGGGAAATTGAAAAGTATAAACACTTTTAACTATCAATACACAAAATACAATAAATTTAGATATGAAAAAAATGATATGAATTTTAGAACGACAGAGAAACTATAGAAAGAAGTTTTACAGATGATTCCATGCCATAGTCAAGGCAAAGGCATCGGCGGTCTCCAATCAGAAAATTCTACCAAGTTTCTATTTACAACAGATCCATTGTGCAACCAGAATGTTTCCGTCGACTGGTGAAACAGCCTCACTTTCCTCTGAAGCTCCCAAAGAATCCCATGCATTGCCGAACACGAAGCTGATTCTGAAGCATACGCCCATAAACATCGTACTTGTCTGCCCCGGCTTATCATCCCCTCTATATTTTTATCTGCAGGAGAGGTATAACGAAGAAGCAAAACATTAAAAACAGAAAGAAGAAAGCTTCGATATGCTGAAACAAAATTTAACCCAGTGTAAGATGTGATGGAGTGCTGCATTTGACCTGGTATTGACTCTAGGTACTGCAAAAGCTCGGGACCTATTAAAGTAGATGGCCATTTAATTGATATCTGGGTGTAGTCTACAACATTTTGGAAAGGCAGTTCCACTTGATCTGATAATATCACAGGGACACACTCCTGCAGCAGCAAGAAAAGCATTAAATCTATGACCAAAAGACTTATATGTAAAAAGCAGAGTGAGAGAGAGATAAGAGGGAGAGACCACAAAAAAAGCCTCGTAAAATCGAAGAGTCCATGATGACTCCCCGCGTGGGGCAAGACAGAACTTGGCATTGCGCAGGTGTTCAAAGTAATCTATCCTTCCCAATTTTTCAGGGCCACTGAACTTCAACTCCGGACATTCCAACTGTTTATAATATCAACAAGCATATTTGAATCTCTCCTTAATAACAGAGTAAAAGCTAAAGTACTAATTTACCAATTAAAGATAATGATGTCCAATGGTACAAATCAGGCACAAATTCCACCAAACCAAACAAAACAAATGCCTAAACTAAAGGAGAAGGTCTAGGTCTTTAACATAGCGAAAGTCTAGCGAATCAATTACAGCTCAAAGCCAACGTCCAAAGTCAAATGTTCAGTTCAAAGATTAAATTCCAAGGGCTTGCAGACCTGAAGGTTGGTGAAACATGAAGTTGGTACCTTTTTTGTGCCTTCACAATTTCTTCAATCCACATAAAAATATTTCAAAGATTATACACAAGCTATTTGTATTTAGTGTTCACAAGTTCCAACTAGTTATGTGCTTATCAAGTAAATGCACCAAATGTGCTTTCATTTGCTTAGTTCCACAAACTTTATAAGTGGATAACCATTTAACAGAATCAACAAATATCTGGAGGGTAAGTAGAATCCTACAAATATTTAAACTTCATATTTGAAATGAACACCGCATCAAAGCTGGAAGAACATCACATGCATAAAATTCCACAATTCATGTCATACAAGGAAATACACCTTATCTGGAAATTTCTTTGAAAGCTCTATCAACTTAAGACGGCCAGCCTTTCCTTGTGCACGGCCTAAATAGTTTGCTAGATACTTCCGCTTTGATATAGGCAAAGGGTGGACCAAGGTGGGCCCATTTGTAGTCAAAACGTCCTCAACATTTCCGGGAATTATGATATCTTTCCACGTATTAAAGGCACTTGTATCTTTCTTATCAGTCCGATCACCCTGCACTAACATATATATTAACCATCTTTAATGCAATGAAACAAATTACAACTAGCATAGCAATGCCATTACCAAACTGCTTGAAATGTGGAAACAACAGACACCAAAGAAACTTGTACATCTTATATATGTAACATGTTACATGTATGATCTATATATGAAAAACAAAGAAAAGAGTGACATTGAGACAAGTTGAATTTTATTTTCTTAACGATAACTTATTTCAGGCGGAATCTTCTAATATACGTCAAATATTGGATATGTAATACTACCGTATATTAAAGCCCTCTCAACATATTCTAAGTTAAACAGTTCAACCATGCCCTCTTTTTCTCTGGACTTTCATTGGGAATAGCAACATAGCTTGTGACATTCCAAACACATCTAGCACTAAATTTAATTTTGTTTTGTGCAATAGAACCATTTATTCAAACAAGGTAATGTTTAATATCAAATAGTGATAATACAAAAAGGCCCGAGGTTTGACAATCAAGGGTTAATAACACCACAACTGTGCCTCTGACATGTACAGATTCCTAACGTGGAAATTGATAACATCACCACCATGTTTGAGGTTAACTTGATTGATACAAAATAGTTATGTCCTTAATGATAATTTTAGCCAATCAGTAGCACTGCAAAATTTGCAGAATACCTTAAGCATAAAAGATAAGCTGGAATACGGAAATACCTCAGGGGTTAGAATAATGGAACGATTTATAAATGTTGCCCAAGATCTAAATAAGTGAGCTCCAGCACCACTGCAGTTGAGAAAGCAAGAAAGTGAGCATCATTGACAGAACAACTTGAAAAAGTTTGATATATTATTTTCAGAAGAACAAAATTTTCATAAGTAGTAACTTTTGACAAGTCCATCGCATTGTTATGATAAACTTTAAACAATTTTCTCAAAATTAAATATAGGGAAATATAATAAACTTATCACATTTTCCATGGAATCTTCATGCAATTGAAAGTCCGAAATCTTCTTTTCCATAAAAATGACAACAAAAATATAATGTTTAAGATCTGATTTCTTCCTTCTATCATAAAAGGATCTGCAGGATTTAAGCGTTTTACATCCCAAATCACACAAATAGGGCAATACCAGAACCACTCAGTTAATTCATTTTACTGACTGAGCTAAAGACTCATATTAGTTGTTTCTTTTTAGCCTTCTTCCAACATTTGTGCTCAATATTATGTCCCAAATATTGCTCTGATACATATACACAACAAAAAACAACTACCTGTATAGTTATGCTCATCCCCCAAATTAAAGATTTAACGCTGGCACAAGTTATGATTTCAGACCAAAACCAAAACGAAAAATCATTAATGACAATTAGGAAACAAGTTCTATACCTTGAAAATACAAATATGTGGTCACGGCCACCAGATCGCCTGAAATATGGCATTTGACTTAAGACCTGCAAGGAAAATTTTGACGGAATGAGCATCACATAACAAGATTTAAGCTTTAGCAAAGATACAAGAAACGCCTAGGCTTAAAGTTGTCGAAGGAAACGAAAAAGAATTTACCTTCACATATGTCTGGTCAATCTCCTTATCATTAAGACCCCCCATCATCCGAACGCATTTAGTATATGTAGGCACAAAAAAAAGGTCTGCTTCATCTTTCTTCCTTGTCCGGAATCTCGAATTTAGCAGTAGCCTGTGTATTTTAACCTACATTTCATAACTAACCACATTCAAGGCCACATATCTGATCACATACTTGCAATAAGAGTTTCAAAAAGTTTCCTTTTTTCATCAATTAGCAAGTTTTTCAGTGACAAAACACAAAATCCGTGACCAATAATTCTACAGAAATTAAATTCTCTTAGAAATTTAAGTTCATTAAACGACTAAAAAATTGAAGAAATTTAAATTTCAAGCAAAGCAAAAAACAGTGGGAAAAAATAGAAATTACTTGAGTGCCCCACTGGCCTTTCAAGCAAGCCTTGGGGTCGATGACACCATCGCGGCCGCGCATCAATGCCTTGAGGCCGTCGATCTCGCGGTCATCGTAGACGTAGATCTTGAGGTCGAGTTGGGGGCCGTACCCTCGTTGGGGCCACAAGAGATCTCGGCCGCCGGTGACTTGGACGGAGCTCCGTGAATTGGGGAGGAGATCTACGGCGGGGAAGTGAGAGGCGCAGGGGCGGAAGGAGCGGTTTAAGAGACTGGTGAAGAAGAAGGTGGCGGCGACCAAGAGGAGGGCTCCGATCTGGTGCGTGCGGGTGCAGAGAGGCTGCTGGTGGTGCTGCGCGCTGAATGGTCGGGCTTTGTTGTTTACGCTTCCCATTTTCGGAGTGGGGAAACGATTATCATCAGTGTTGGTCCTGCTGGATGGCAGTGGGGTTCTTCTGCTCATGGGGAAGAAGGGAACGAGTTGAACTCTTCTGTCACAGTTTTATCTGTCCCTCCCTGTCCCTGTCCTATTTGGCTGACACCTGTACACATTTTACAAAACCGCTTAACCCCGCTAAAAAACTTGCATAAGACGTCAGCTGCTGTTAAGCATGTTAAGCATAAAGACGCATCACCTTCAACGATATTGTTATGCTTGTTAATCGCAATTCAAGTTCAACTTTGATAACGACTTGCCAAATTTTAAATTGTATGGATGAAAAATGTATCAAATAATCAATTTTGGAAAGCGATCAATAAAATGCCATTTTTTATCTCATACCTCTGCATTGTAATTATAAGACAAATTCAAGTATACGCTGACAACGTTTTTCTTTTCATGAATGTTATTTTATTAAGGAACTGTTTGGATTATCACTTCCATAGCACCAGTTCAGAAACCAGCAGGAAACCACCTTTTTCTTGAATCACTCACTGCCACAATCTCCCGAGTGCCTTCAATTTCCTTCAAATTCTTCATGCGTTGAACTATAAACTGGCAAATAGCTTCATAAGGAAAAGGCTTAGGACATGGCCCTTGTTTCGCAGGGCTTTACTGATTTGAACAGGAACTTCAAAGTGATTGTCAGTCACAATAATGAACCACATTAGGTAGTAGCAGCTTAGACAGAAATGCTTCGGATTAGTAGGATTAACGAATAACTAGCACAGAAAGCTCAATGCAAGAAAAAGCTGAAGTGGGACTGTGGCAATAAGTTGCATATCAAGGATAACTACTATCTTGACCAATCACACTGAAATAAATAGAAAATAAAAAAGACAGCCCTCAAGTCCTAGTAATCAGCTGCTCTCCAAGACACTGTTGCCTATAAACATTGGTCGAGTTTTGAGTAGCATTATATGGTATGGTCGAGGTCATAAATCAACGAATTCTATGACGTTGCAGTCCTGCAAGGGACGTGCTATTTATTGAACACAGACGACATAAACTAACTAAGAAAAAGATGATTTAAACTGCATATTCAGAACGTTTAGAAACTCGACAGTACTCAAGAACTTTCGGTTTAAAGTCAAATAACATATCTCAAAACCAATGTGGTGTCTTCGGTTTAAAATGTCACTTCTCTACAACTCATTTCCTGATGGACCTTCAGTTTAACTAGACGAAAGTTCAGGTGTAATTGACAAATCTGACCTAGTAATGTGGAACACTTTCTTTTAAGCATTCTCGACCATTGATTCGCTAGCACATGATCAATCTAATTGTATGCCTAAAAACAAATTTTTTCATTGATATTTTCCATTGCCTTCATATATATAGTTCTTGTATCTTCCCGTCTCTCTCCCATCTACTATTTACATCGGTAATGCATTACCTTTAGGACTATAGCAGGTGTCATGGACGATAATGGCCTTTTTCCTGGCCTGATAAAATTGGTTGGTGCTGGTGGTTGTCTTGTAGAATCATTTCTAGGTATAGAGAAATCCATTTCATTGTTTAAGAGTATTCCAGTACTTGACGACAGTACATGTGCACCGAAGTATCCATTCACGGTACTAGTCATGGAGATGGCATTTTCCTGAGGATCTATGACAGACAAATGACTAGTGTCGTGATCATCGATCTGACTCCACCTAGTGTCTCAGCAGATACAGGCTTCCTCAACTTAGCTCTATAATTTTACAAATCCTTCATTGTTAGTATTCCTCCAAGCTTCTGAATATCACCAACCACTCTCAGTCTAATCGATCAATTATACAAGGCTATGGGACCAAACTTTGAAATTTGACCGAGTGTCTCTGCCAGTTTCATGTTACGGCATGTCTCACCTGTTTTCAAAAGAGTCCCATTTAATGTAAATATATGACGAAGTCCCTCGTCTGCAAAGGTTCCTGATTTCGTCTTAACCATTTGCATGTGGAGGTATGGTGAAATCATGAATCCTAAACGAGCAGACGAGCAGCAGGTTTACAAGTCTCTCCCACGGAACCCTTCCATCCACGTTTAATGTAAAATACAAACCTCAGAAGCAAGCAGGGGGCAGTTTCTCTTATATCAAAGGCTTGTGCTTCACCGCTGGCTAGCATTACAAGCATGAAAGCTCCGCTCCAAGCCCACTTGATGCTGGCACAACCTCCAAGCACAGAGCAGCAACTACTGATGCATCAACGGCGTTGCCACCTTCATGAAGAACATCCATCCCAATTCTAGAACATTGGCGATCATCAGTGGCGAGGTGCACTGAAATGACCCTCTCGCCTACTTTTGGTGAAACCGCTCGTAGCATCAAAGCTTGAGAGGAACACAAGTACAATGGTAAGCAACAACAACGGCATCAGATCTGCAAGTAAAGAATCAACAAGAGAAACATAATCCGATCGACAACTTTTGAGTCTCAAGTCTCAACCAAATGAAAATAAATTGGCAACAGCAGCAACATAAACACATTGTCGTGAATTCATGGTAATTAAAGATTCACTTCTCACATTTGACTCCTATTAGGGTAAGGCTTTGATTGTTACTCAAGCTATGATCAATTTATATATCATAGAAAGTCTGGTATTTTTTTTGGCGGTGCTATTCACGCATTTTTTTTTACCTTTTGCACGCCCCTTCCTAATTTTCAACCGTTGGATCGAATGAATTGAAAAAAATCAAATAATAGAAATGAAGAGAGATGCGTGGAAGATAAAAAGGGTGTGTGGCCACGTTATCCTTTACCAAAGTTTTCCCAATGTAGTTTGTACACAAATGAAATAGTTAAATGATGAAATGGAAAACACATGTACTAGATTGGCTGGCTTTGATGCTTTCTCTTCTTGTATTTTTTTTTTTATAGAAAAATGTTAGCAACCTTTGCACTAAATTTTATATTTGGACCTTTTCACCTTTTCAAATGATACGCGTAATTTTTTATATAAAAAAGGACCTTTAATGCTTTTCAAATTATATTTTCTATTTTTCATCATTAATTTCTAGTAAAAAACTTTTTGTGGAATAAAATGACACGTGTCATTAGAAAATGTAAAAAGTTAGTACAAAAATTGCTAACACTCTTTTTATACGCTCTTCCTATGTTTAGGCCATAACCATTGCTAAGTTAGCAACCGTTCTTATTCTCACAACGCTTATCATGTATAGAGTATGTGTAGTCGTTAGATTTCGTACGTAGACTAACATGTCATGATACCATGAACAAAATTGTAGTTACACGCTAAAATCAATTGCCATAACTTTATGAGCAAATACAAAATGCTCAAAAACGTAACAAATAAATGCTTCCGACTAGTGAGTGGGCGTAATTCAATCCATAAGCAATTAAGCATCCATTCATCGTAGGACCAAGGACCCGGGATTGATGTCAGTGTATAATCATTGCAGAAGAGGAACACTTATCTCTTGTTCTCCCCATTAATTGGAGGCTACTGCTCTCTCTGCCAAGCCGATGAACCTGATATGAATATGCACACCGAAAACAAGGTGCTCTTAAAATATTATGTATAATTTTGGATAGATCCGTCAATCAGTATAAATTGGATTGGAATCAGTGTGAATCAAATCGTATGATTTTAATAATAAATTTAAACGAAATCGTATCAAACCAAACCGTTGATATTTTTCGATTCCAATTTAAAAGTAAAACCAGGCTAAACTGAATTGTGCCCACTCCTAATCGTAAGAGAAGAAAACAAATGATGCAATAATTCATCAATCAACACCCAAATGTCCACGTTTGAATGAAACAAATCATGGAAACATATTTTAAATTACAAAAACTACCTACATGACATTTTTCTTTGATATATTTGATGAAATGTTGAAAGTATGTGGAATAGGATGGTTTCTTAGTTGAATTTGGATTTAGTTTTGAGTACTAATGGAAGGGAAAGTCAAACAAATTGAAAAATTTGAAGCGGATACTTATAGATACTATGGTTAGAAGATATAATTATGAAATAGAGATTCATGACAAAATAAGTACGAAAATATCTAATAAGACTTAGAAAAAAAACTTTAAAGAAAATATATAGAGTACTTTGAGCTAATAAAAAATTTAACGTAAAATTGTGCGCAATAACGTTTTATGATCCATACCACCCACCTCCCATAATAAGATTGGTTTTGTTGTTGGCGGTGTTATAAAATTAATTAGAAGCAAATTAGCCAATGTTCATGTAATTAGTTTACTATTTGATTTTGGATGTGGTTTTGGATTTAATGAATTTGATATGAAAGGGATGGTAATATAAACACATTTCTGGTATTCGCGCGATTGGCAACGCCACTCTCTCCTACCAAAACCCTAGACCCCCAAATTTGATCCGAATCCATCACAGCCATGGCTCGTCACAGAGACGAATATGACGACGAGATGGAGGAAGAGGAAGAATACGACCCGGACCAAGCTATAGACGAGGACGACGAGGAGGAAGAGGAGGAACGAGGAGGAGGAGGACGGCGGCCCAGTCAGAAGCGGAGGAGATCGGATTTCATAGACGATGTAGCAGAGGAGGACGATGACGAGGAGGAAGAGGAGTACGATGAGGATGACGAGGCTTATGGTGGTGGTGGTGGTGGTGGTGGTGGTGCGAGTCGTAAGAGGAAGAACAAGAGGCCCTCTGGGTCGCAGTTTCTCGACATTGAGGCCGAGGTCGATACCGACGAAGAAGAAGAAGACGAGGAGGGGGATGATGGTACGCTCTACTGTTCCTTTTTCTACTCTTGTTTTGTTTAGTTATTAACCTTTTTGTTGGTATTTTACAGAAATTTTGTTGCTTTTTTTTTTTTGAGATTTAGGGTTATGAATTTGGACTGGGCTGGAATTTAGGTTATAAGCTATTTTGGCATTAATGAATGTTATAGAAATTTTAGTCGACAAATGCTGGTAATGAATTGTAAGTGATTCGGGAACGGTAGTGTATTAGTATTGTGGGAATCCTTTGATTATGGTTGTACTTAGGTTCTTACAAGTTTCAGACTGATCAATGTCTTCTTTTTGTTCTCTTGATATTTCTTATATAAGTTTGAACTACGGTTGTTCCATACGAAAGTGAATTTTGGTGTTAATCACGTCTATTGATAGATTTGTTTTACTGGGATTTGTTTTCATTCATAGTTCTAGTTTCTTCTTTTTCTTTTGGTTAAGCTTTAAATGTTATATGGGTGTATTTGAAGTCTTTGGGCCTTATAAATAATCATCTGATTTTCCTTGTTCGTCGGATATCCAAGTAAAGGTGCAAAATGGTATCATTATGAGGAGAAATGAGTTTAGTACTATTCATGCCTCCTTTGCTGGAGTTATTTTTCGTGGTCCCTGTAATTGCGGACTTATATCCACTGAATAATCTTTGCGAGTTTTTATGAGTTATGTCTTGTAATATGGTTCTTTTTATAATTAAATGCCATATCGTTTGGGATGCTAAGAAATTTGACCTTCTAGAAGACTGGCTTGTAATGTCACTATCAAAATTATGAAAGATTAGGAATTATGATAAAAGAGGTCTACGAGAAGGACTATGGGAAGAACTCAATTCGTAGGAGGCATGTGAATTCTTCGTCCAATTTCCCTTCCTCTACACCGGGAGCTGAAGTATACACCAGTGGCCCTTAATCTGTTTAGAAACTCGTGTTCTCGATAGAATTAGGTTATAGGCCTTCATTTCAAAAATGTCTAGAGATTAAGTATGGCTAAAGGTCAACTTTGGCCGTTTCTTTAGTTTTTCGTTTTGGGGGGTTTGTTAACTTGGCAAGAAACCATGAGAAAACAAGCTTGTCCTTTTGCTAGGAAGTTCTTAAATAAGCTGTGTGGGGTGGTGACTTTCAGTTGAGTAATGGAGGGACAAGTGTCTCATCACAATGAATAATGCTATGTATGTTCCTGTTAGAATCAGAGATAAAATAAGAAAGTGCTGTTGAATTCAACCATTTTTTCTTGTTTTTTTCTTTCAGTTTTAAGTAATTTTCCATGGAATTCTTGTCTTCCGAACAGTTTATGTGGATATCTGTTCAAATTTAAATAATTAAATTATTTTATTAAATTGATTTCAATTGATTCTGTGTATGTTTTTTTTTCCCCTTCTAAGTAAGGTTTATAGAACGGCTGTAATTATCTCTTCATGCGTGTGTGCATGATGATTAATTTCCACCTGAGTTTGATGGGGATGTGGAGTAAATAAGAAATCATGGTGATTTTCTTTCCATTCCCATGTATTGGTGATGATTGTTAAATTGTCTTTGTGCAGACTTTATTGCTGATAATGCACCTGATCTACCTGAAGAAGAGGATGGTAGAAGGATGCGTCATCGGCCGTTGATGCAAGAAGATGAGCAAGAAGATCTTGAAGAGATTGAGAGAAATCTTCAAGAGCGGTATGGGAAGTCAAGTCATAGAGAGTATGATGAAGACACCACAGATGTGGATCAGCAAGCTCTTTTACCTTCTGTTAGGGACCCAAAGTTGTGGATGGTGAAATGTGCGGTATGGTTATTTCTCTTGCATCATAAGGTCATAGTTCCAATTTTTGAGGGAACGCTAATGATTTATTTGCTAATGCTTACCAGATCGGTCGTGAGCGGGAGGTAGCTGTTTGCTTAATGCAAAAGTATATCGATAAACCTGAACTGCAGATCAGATCTGTTATTGCTCTTGACCACCTTAAAAACTATGTATACGTTGAAGCGGACAAAGAAGCCCATGTGAGGGAGGTATGCTTTTGTTGGCATATGCATAAATTTGTGATGGTTTATGTATCCACATAAGGCTAAATTTGACATTTGCACCATATGGAAATTCTTATGTCTTTGATTATTGTATTTGTTTTGGTTTCAGGCTTGCAAAGGTCTGCGCAATATATTTGGCCAGAAAATAATGCTTGTTCCAATTAGAGAAATGACTGATGTTCTTTCGGTTGAAAGCAAGGCTATTGATCTTTCTAGGGATACGTGGGTCAGAATGAAGAGTGGGACATATAAAGGAGACCTTGCCCAGGTAGGGATGGTATTTTTCTTACAGTGTCCTGTGATACTTTGTCTAACTGCTACACTTATTTTCTATAGGTTGCGGATGTGGACAATGTGCGGCAGAGAGTTACAGTTAAATTAATTCCAAGGATTGATTTACAAGCTCTTGCAAATAAAATGGTAAAGTTCGTCTTATATTTTTTGTTGTGTCTGTCCAAGTCTTCTCTGTGTACATGTGTAATCTTTTTATTTTCATTCCTATTTTATCCATTTATTGAAGTATGCTTTCATCAAATTGATTCTTGGAATTATCATTTTTTGTAATATTTCCGCCTCCCCATAAGCATGTATTATCCAATCACATTGATCAGGGTAATTTGAGATGACTTGTTTATGACACAGGATGGCAGAGAAGTTGTGAGAACAAAAGCATTTGTTCCTCCTCCACGTTTATTAAATATTGAGGAAGCAAGGTAATACTGTAAAACTTTCTTACAATGGTGTCTCCAGTCAATGTATTGTTAGATTAACTTCTTACACTGCCCCTTGTAAACTTTTTTCAGGGAACTGCATATTCTTGGAGATCGTAAACAAGATCGGATGACTGGTGATTATTATCAGACGATTAATGGCATGATGTTTAAAGATGGTTTCCTGTATAAAGCAGTATCAATCAAATCAATTAGTACTCAGAACATACATCCCACGTTTGACGAACTTGAAAAATTTCGGAAGCCCAGCGAGAATGGTGATGGAGATGTTGCAAGTCTGTCAACTTTATTTGCAAACAGAAAGAAGGGACACTTTCTGAAGGGCGATGCAGTTATTGTTGTCAAGGGAGATCTAAAAAATTTGAAAGGATGGGTTGAGAAAGTTGAGGAGGAGACTGTTCATATCAGACCTGAAATGAAAGAACTCCCAGTAAGAAGTACTTATTGTGGTGTTTTTTGATGTGATATCTGAATTAATTTTCAATATTCCTATTGATCTATTGATTTAGTGGTGTGGCTACTTGTTCTTACTGGGATTTGATTTTCCAGAAAACACTTGCCATCAATGAAAAAGAGCTTTGCAAATACTTCGAACCTGGGAATCATGTGAAAGTTGTATCTGGCACTCAGGAAGGTGCAACTGGTATGGTTGTTAAGGTTGAGCAGCATGTTCTCATCATCTTGTCTGATGTAACGAAAGAACATGTGAGTATTGTTTTCCTCTGTCCTTTTAGGAGCAAAGTCATGGACTTCAGGAATAGTTTTCTTGTAAAATAGTAATGTGGAATTTAAATGATGTTTTTCTTGTTTGAAGATCCGTGTGTTTGCTGATGATGTTGTGGAGAGCTCTGAGGTGACATCTGGTATTACCAGAATTGGGGCGTATGAGCTTCATGATCTCGTGCTACTGGAGTGAGTTGCTATTCCATGGTGACCAGTCATCTGTATCATGCTTAATTATTTAACTTTAATTTGTCTTTGATGTGATGCAGTAATAATAGCTTCGGTGTAATCATACGCGTAGAAAGTGAAGCATTCCAGGTATGCACTCAGTTTATTTTTTATTTTTGACAAACATTTCAGGTCTTTAATCTCAATATACAGTCTATCTCGTGCTCTTTTGTGCGTTTCATTATTATTACCTGTTTCCAGGTTCTTAAGGGAGTTCCTGATAGACCTGAGGTTGCCCTTGTCAAGTTAAGAGAGGTCAAATGCAAGATTGAGAAGAGTTTTCCTGTGGAAGTTAAGTATAAACACAAGGTATCTGTGAAGGATGTTGTGAGGGTCATTGATGGCCCTTGTGAGGTGAGATGAGATCTATATTGCTTGTTTGGTTTACCTCATTTTTATATTTTGTTCATCTCAGGCTATATATAACCACCACTTTTGGCATGATAGGGGAAACAGGGTCCTGTGCAACACATATACAGAGGAGTCTTGTTCATCTTTGATCGCCATCACCTGGAGCATGCAGGCTTTATCTGTGTTAAGTCTCATAATTGTGCTCTTGTGGGAGGTTCACGTGCTAATGGCGATAGAAATGTAAACCCTGTGTGCTCTTTTTCTGTAGATGTGAACTCTGTATTCTTTTTAGTTAGTTTTGATTCTTGATACTTTTATCCCACTCCTATGATCTACAGGGTAACTCCAATTCACGATATGACCACCTCAGAACTCCTCCTCGTATTCCTCAGTCCCCGAATAGGTTTTCTAGAGGAGGACCTCCATCTAACTGTATGTTCCAGATGTTCAATGCTCACTGCTCTCTAATTTTTTTCATATTATGCTTAAACTTTCCTTGTCCTTCTAACGACATTTTCTATATATATATTGGGCTATATTTTATTGAAAAAAGTTATTACTTCTATGGTCCAGATGGAGGAAGGAATAGAGGTGGACGAGGGCATGATGGCTTGGTTGGGACTACAGTAAAGATTCGCCAGGGTGCCTATAAGGGTTATCGTGGACGTGTTGTTGAGGTTAAGGGACCAAATGTACGGGTTGAGTTGGAGTCCCAAATGAAGGTTGTTACAGGCAAGTCTAGGATTTCTTGTCTCCTTGGTTATTTGTGTATCTTTCTGGGCCATAACACTTCTGTTATGCTTGCAGTTGATCGTAATTGTATTTCTGATAATGTGGCTGTTACCACACCTTATCGGTAATTATACATTTCACTTTAGTTCTTTTTTCCCGGTATTTAGCATGCTTTTTGTCAACTCTAATATAGCTGTTTTCCAGTGATACATCTCGCTACGGTATGGGAAGTGAGACTCCCATGCATCCTTCTCGAACTCCTCTCCATCCATATATGACTCCTATGAGGGATGCTGCAGGTTTGTTATTTAATTGCTGTGGTTGACATTTTTTTTTATAATTAAAATGTAATCTCTGGTTTGAGTTCTGGTATTTACTTCATTATTTGGACCATATCTTATTTGGCAGTGACATTATTGGACTGATATACTTATTCATCTTATGTACTCCTTGCAGCAACACCTATACATGATGGCATGAGGACTCCTATGCGTGACCGAGCATGGAATCCATATGCACCTATGAGTCCAGCTAGGTTTGCGCCTGAATAACTATTTTTCTTTATTTATTTTGAAATTTAGTTGAAGTAATAAGCTCTGCCAAACGTAGTTCATAAGGTTGGGGTAGCAAATAGACAAGACTAGTAAGGAGGAAAACAGAGGAGAATAAAGAAACGGCATGCACTCAATTTCTTTAACCCTCAAAGGCGAAACAGAGAAACTTTATTCATGTTGATTATACACCACTTTATTTCATTAATTAAACTCTATTATCTAGTGCTCATAAGAATCGGATTTGGATTAGGACTCTAAAATGGATAAGTATGTTTCCAACCAACCACTTTTCATTGCATAATCATTATATCTTCAACAACTCAAGGTTTTTTTTTTTTTTTTTATATTTAGTCAACAAGTGCCTTGTGGCCAAGTCTTTGGTTGCCACTGATGTTTCTTTGATATTTGATGGTGAGTAAATCAGGGATAACTGGGAGGAAGGAAACCCTGCTTCTTGGGGTGCTAGCCCACAGTATCAGGTCAGTATGAATGCATGTGTTCTCATTTTGGGTAGGGATGTCTGTATCCTTTTTTCTGCTTAAGTAGCTGTAATTTGTTGGATTTCAGCCAGGAAGTCCTCCTTCGCGGGCGTATGAAGCACCAACTCCTGGTTCAGGTTGGGCAAACACTCCTGGTGGAAATTATAGTGAAGCTGGTACACCGAGGGACAGTAGTTCCGCTTATGGTACGTTTAGTTTTCGTTTCTTTGAAACAAATTTTGTTAAGACGTGTTTTTCATTGCATAGATCCCTTTACTTTCTCTTATATTTATTCTAAGTGGTTTATTTTATATCCCTCTTGCAGCAAATGCTCCGAGCCCTTACTTGCCATCAACTCCAGGTGGCCAGCCTATGACACCAAATTCGGCATCCTACCTTCCTGGAACCCCTGGAGGGCAGCCAATGACACCAGGCACTGGTGGTCTGGATATGTTGTCTCCTGTTATAGGTTTGAAGCTCAGTTCTTCTATTTTAATTATATTGTAGTGCTGAATTAAACTGTTATTTCCCGTGTTGTGTACTGGTTGCTAAGGTGTAAGCCTAGGTGGTAATGGTATCCCTACAACAATAACGACATCAGAAACTGTCGTTATCTATTTATGGGTACAATCACATGGGGGTTCTGGAGTATTTGGCATCCTAGAGCTCTTTAGGAGGCTGTTGTAGGAGTTGTAACTGTTCATTGGATAATCTGTCGGAAGATTTTATTTAAACTAATAACAAATTGCTTGGCCCTCATTTGTTTGCTCAAGTTACTCTTTGATCAACTGTCCTTTTTGTCTTAAATCAATGAAAATAATAGATGATAACATGTCACCAGGGATAAATGACTGGGCTTGGCCATTCAGCCATGGTGCTGTGAAAGTGTTTGTTACAGAGGCTATGCTTAGCAATTGCCTAGTTGGACAAGATTGTTAGTGGCTAGGGTGAGGATGACAGGAGAGGGCTGGACAAGTTTGTCGAACTTAGTGCTTAAACGAAACCACATAAATCTGTAGTAAGGAATAGTATTATCATGGTATGTATTACAGTGGAGGAGCTAAAGTAAACAAGAAATAAAATCTTTAGAGAGAGAAACTAAAAACAAAATGTTATCGAACTTGCCCTAAATTTTGATTGCCTGAGAATTTTTAATGCCTAAAACTGTCAATCAGAATGAGGAAGTGGCCTATTTATCGAGCTTGTACAAACGTTGAAAAAAAATTCCTATGTCCTCACATGGTTTTTGAAATGGGTTGTTTGGGAATGTAATTCGCTGAACAATCTTGGGGGACGGGAATGTTTGGGAATATATTTATCACACACGTGTATATGTATGTTCTTGGCTTTGCTAGAGTTCTATACTCCACATTTGAGTTCTAATCTTACATCTTCTAGCAGGTGGGGACAGTGAAGGACCATGGTTCCTCCCAGACATATTGGTCAGTGTACACAGTTCTGGAGAGGAAACTACTGGGGTTGTGAGAGAAGTGCTTCCGGTATGTCATTAAACTATGTTCCGAAATTTTGAAATTTTGAAATTTTTGTGATATTTACCAAGTAAAATGATATTTTGACCTGTAAAGGAATGGACATAATGGATTTGGTGAGTTTTACAAATTATAATCTACAAGTGAATGTGCATTCACTTACGACTAGTTGAGATATGAACTAGGTAGGACAAGAGATAAAGAGTAGGCTATGAAACTGTTTTGGATTTTTGTTTCGGATGCCCTTCGTATGTTATCTATTAACTGCCTGAGTTTTGTCGGAGAATGATCTTGTTCGATGTTTATCATTGAAATAGATACTAAAAGAAATACTGTTTAAGTACCTACGTAATTATTGGAGATACTGAGTACGATGTTTCGTGGTACAGGATGGCTCCTGTAGGGTAGCTATTGGGTCGGGTGGCAACGGGGAAACTATAATAGCACTTCCTAATGAAATGGAGGCGGTGGTACCGAAGAAAAGTGATAAGATAAAGATCATGGGTGGGTCACTACGAGGTGCGACCGGTAAGCTGATTGGTGTTGATGGCACAGACGGAATTGTGAAGGTAGATGACACTCTTGATGTTAAGATTTTGGACTTGGCTATTTTGTCAAAACTAGCCCAATCGTAATTCCGTGGGATCGAATAAAATTTCAATATGTAAATCATCATTGATTTTTTGTAGTATTTTTCTTTTTGGGAAGCAAAAGGCCTTGATTGTTCTGTGTGTGTGTGTGTGTGTGTGTTAGGTTTGGTTTCTGGTGGTTGATTCTATTTGTGGTGGGTTTAGATAGTAAACCTCTCAGATAAGAGTATGGATTTAAATAGAAAAAATTATTCAAATTAAGGAAAGATGGAGGTCAAATTAAGGGATGGAAATACTGCATGCAGACGGAGACTAAAATTACTATTTTCATCCGGGAAAATTGATACCTGTTTCTTGGAGTCCAAAATGTTTGGGCTCATTGTGGTTTATTCCCAAACCTAAACTCACTTCTCAATTCAATTGTCTAATTTGTCTTTTCCTATTCATGTACTCATTTTTATTGCTTTCTCTTTTCAATTTTTAACCGTCGGATCCAATGAATTCAATGATAAAAAATTTACAATGATTTGTGGGAGCTAAAATTACGTGTTACTAAATCGTGTATGTAGTGTTCAAATAGAAAAATATTGCAAAATATTTCTTTGTTAGGTTAAACCTCATCCCATTCTGTCATGTCTACGTACCAATAGCTCCTTAAGACCATCTTCATTTCTTGAGTTAAAACCTAAATTTTAGAAGCAGGTTTTCTGCTTCAACATTTTAAAAATATTTTAGTCCGAGATTATTAAATAATGAATTTAAAATAATTTTTTTTCTTAAAAGTAACTTAAAAAATAAAAAATAAAAATTTTATGAACCTTTTATCCTAAAAATATTTAGATTTTGATAAATATTGAAAAATCACTAAACCAACACTATGAAACTCGTGGAACACCATCCAAAAATATGAAACACATGAAATTTTTTTTTAATAATTATTTTCGCCATTAGATTTAAATTTAGATTATTCGATTTTTTTTTTTAACGGTTGGATTTAATCATATTTGATCTTAACCGTTGAGTCTAATGAATTTATAAATATAGAACAAAAAAAATACACATATATGATGGGCATCTCACTAACCTAAGGAGAATTCTAGCCTAAATTTGCTCTAAAAATGAGTTTTAAGTTAAAACTCATATTGACCCCAAGAGTTGGAACAAGTTGGGACGAGTTTAAAACCTAAAGTTTGAGTCTTACTGCAAGGGTTGAAATAGATCTAAGCCTTGCGTTTTGTTGACTGGCCGTCCCTCCGAACCCACCTGACTCTGAGTTGCACAACTCAACTCTCTAAATTTTTTGGATTTTGAATGATTTTCAATTGTTGGCATATGCTTCCTTGTAGACGTGTGTGTGTGTGTGTGTGTGTCGAGTACAACCTACATTTGCAGGTACTGAAACAAATCATAGAAACGATAATTCAAAGTACAACTTGTTCAAGCTAATTCAGACAATTACATAGTAAGCAACTCAAACACTTTAAAAAGAAAGCACATCTCAAAACTGTGTACATAGAAAGGATGGAGACCTGTCCTGGCCTGCGCTGCCATCGAAATCAATAAGACGATCTTCCATCACCTTCGGTGATCACATCTTTGAAGGCACCGCCGCTGGGGATCATAGGCAACACATGCTCTTGATGGGGTACTATTACATCCAACAAGTACGGACCAGGAGTGTCCAGCATTTTCTGAATTGCCTCCTTTAGATGTTCTTTCCTCGTCACCCGGGCAGCTGGTATCCCGCAAGCCTCTGCAAACTTCAGCATATTAGGGAATATCTCCGATTCATTTGACGGGTTCCCTAAGTAAGTGTGAGCCCGGTTTGCCTTATAGAACCGATCCTCCCACTGAACCACCATTCCCAAATGCTGATTATTCAACAGCATTATCTTCACTGGCAGATTCTCCACTCTTATGGTTGCCAATTCCTGGACATTCATCATGAAACTTCCATCACCATCAATGTCAACAACAATTTCATCTGGATTTGCAACCGCAGCCCCAATAGCAGCAGGCAATCCAAAACCCATGGCACCTAATCCCGCGGATGTCAACCACTGGCGAGGCCTCTTGTATTTGTAAAACTGAGCCGCCCACATTTGATGCTGCCCAACACCGGTGCTTATAATTGCATTCCCCTCAGTTAATTCGTCGAGAACCTGAATTGCATACTGTGGAGGAATGGCTTCCCCAAAAGTCTTAAAACTCAACGGATACTTCACTTTCTGCTCATTCAGCTCCTCCCTCCAAGCCGAGAAATCAAGTTTAAGCTTGCTTCCTTTGTTTTCCAATGTCCGGTTCATCCCTGCCAGTGCCAATTTCACATCCGCACAAACCGAGACATGAGGCTGCTTGTTCTTTCCAATCTCTGCAGAGTCAATGTCAATGTGGACAATCTTTGCTCGGCTAGCAAAAGCTTCGAGCTTGCCCGTGACACGATCATCGAACCTCACCCCAAAGGCAAGCAACAAGTCAGACTTATCCACAGAATAATTAGCGGACACAGTGCCGTGCATTCCAAGCATTTGGAGGGACAGTTCGTTGGAGCTCGGAAAGGCACCGAGACCCATCAAAGTACTGGCAACCGGGATCCCGGTAAGCTCCACAAAGCGCCTCAGCTCCTCGCTAGAGTTCAAACAGCCGCCGCCAACATACAAAACGGGCCTCTTGGACTCAGAGACCAACCTAACAATCTGGTCCAGGTGGGAGTTGGAGGGGGACTTGGGCAACCTAGACATGTAGCCAGGCAAACTCATGGGTTGGTTCCAATTGGGAACCACAAGCTGTTGCTGTATATCTTTCGGGATGTCTATCAAAACCGGCCCGGGCCGACCCGAGCTGGCCAAGAAAAATGCCTCGCTGACAATCCTTGGGATATCTTCTACATCAAGAACAAGATAATTGTGCTTGGTGATGGATCTCGTTACCTCTACAATCGGGGTCTCTTGAAATGCGTCGGTGCCGATCATGCGGCGGGGGACCTGTCCCGTGATTGCCACCAACGGCACGCTGTCGAGGAGCGCATCGGCGAGGCCACTGACCAAGTTGGTGGCGCCGGGGCCGGAGGTGGCGATGCAGACGCCGGGGAGGCCGGAGGCGCGCGCATATCCCTCGGCAGCAAAGATGCCGCCTTGCTCGTGGCGGGGGAGGACGTTGCGGATGACGGAGGAGCGGGTGAGGGCCTGGTGGATCTCCATGGAAGCTCCTCCAGGATAGGCGAATACATCGGTGACGCCTTGGCGTTCGAGGGCCTCCACGAGGACATCAGCGCCTTTTCTGGGCTCGTCAGGGGCATATCGGGAAGTGAAAGTTTGGGGGTCGGAGGAGGTAGTGGCGGTAGCGGCGGCGGCAGCGGTCGGCTTGGGTGTGGGTTTAGGTTTGAGGGAATTGGAGATGCGGAGAGGGCGGAAGGGACTGGATCTGTGAGGAATGGAAGAAAAGGGTAGGGTAAATCCGGAAATGGTATTTTGGGAAGAAGGCAAAGGAGGAGGAGAGGGTCTGGAGAAGGAGGAGGAAGGGGATGGAGAGATGGCCGCCATTTTTGACATGGTGAGGGAGATTGAATTGAGTTGAATAAAAAAGGTTGTCTTCCTTTCTTCCTTTATTGCAAGCCGCCCCGTTAGTGACTTATTCAAAGATTGGGTTTGTGCCTGTTTGATGGGCTTACAGGCCCATTCGTTGAGCTAGTTTTCCACTTGGCTATTTCTGTTGTTTCCTTGAGGCACTGAGAACCACAAATCGGAGGTAAAATGTCTGTTTTGTGTGGCCTCAAGTTCCTTCAAACTGTCTGCCAGATTTGCAGATTTGTTTGGGGTTCGGGATGGTAAATTCGATCCATAATAATTAACGAAGGAAAGTTATTAACACTTTAAAAATTTTATTCTACATTTTTTAAAAATGTATTTTTTTTCTTTCTAATTATAAAATGTTTAAAGTGCTAAATTAGATTTTTATAGTGCCAATAATAATTCTCTTACTAAACCTCAAAATTAACTGAAACACTCTTCATAAGCACATTATGCTTCATATTATGCCCTTGCTTAATTTGTGTTATTATAGATCAACCATGTTTTTTCGGTTTAGCGTTTGCTGCTTTAGATCAACTCCAATCTTTGTACCCTCAAAATCTCAATTGAATGTACTCTCCTAAATTCCATCAAAATTCATATATTTATAAATTCATTACAATCCCTCAAAATTTTAATTGAATACTCCTCTCAATCTTCCCTATGCGTATCCAATTCTCGCAAATGAACCTTTCTTTCTGATTTGTTGTGTTAATTGCTCATATGCTGTGACGCAATTCTCTGTTAAGCAAATAGAACCCATATAATATAAAGCTGCAAGTTTATTATTTTTTTTCCAGTAATATAATTGTTTTCTTTTCAATCTGGTAGCTTGGTGAAGTGGGTATTCTCCTAAAATTTACTGTAATATTTAAAATTTTAGTTGTTGTTAGGATTCTGGATGAGTTTTGGTGGGTTGTGATTTATTTGAATCAATTAGATGGCTTTTTGAGCAATGATGGATTAAATTGGTTTTTTCTGGTTTTTGTGTTTAGTGTATCTTTCTTGAGTTTGAAGTTGTATTCTTTCTAAGCAAGGATGGAGCTAGTATAGGCCTAGGGGGCGGGTTGCTCCACCTAGTGTAGCGGTCCTCTGCAAAATGTTTGTATGGTTTTGCGTTCCAACTAACCCTAACTAAACTATAAATAAAAAAAAATAGGTAGACAACTAAAATAAGTCTAGCTTTTTGCATCCCCAATGTCCCCCACGTGATGTGACGTAGAACTTTTAGCGTAGGAATTTGAAGCACAACTTGATAGGGGCAAGGTGAAGATGAATAGGCCATGATTTAAATGGCATTCAATATGTATAATTAATCATGCGAATTACAAGTAGAATAAATAGGCAATGTAAGCGTTGCCTTAAGGATCAACTTTTGTATTCCTGAGTAATCAATATAGTCTTTTGAGAATTCTCTCATTTTGCTGGTGGACTCCAATTGAATCATTAAGGGTGAAGGTGAGGATCCTCTGTATATCTTCTTGCTGCATCATGATGACAATTAAACAAACAATTAATTTTACTTAAAGGGGTTATGCATTTTGGGCAAGACAGAGGGAAGGAGTGGCGGGTTTTTGGAGAGGGTGAAGTTAACGAAGTGAAAATCTTGGAGGGGGTTAAAAAAAAGGACTGATGAACTAGCTGTCCGTGACTATCTAGCCTTCAACGTTCAATGTAAAAGCTCCGTTTTCAACATAGATCAGCGTCTGCTTGTCCGAACTTGCGCGGTGGAGTCACTGACAGAGGAGATAAGAGGACTCAAACAGGAAATAAGGAGTTGCATAGACTTGTGGCAAGTTACTCAACATCCATGAGAAGGAAGCTTGACCAATTGCAGGGATTCGAAAGTCGGATTCAGAATGATCACCAAAGGTTTGTGGCAATATTCCGAAGGCAACTGGTACCTACCTCTTCTGGAGCCACGAATGGAGCTGGTGGTGAGGCATAACCGCCGCAGTTTGTTGTTTGATGATGCCATCATTCATTCAAACCTCTGGCTCTGTCCCTATTTCTCGGCCATCAATCCCAGCACAGCAGATAACATCATAGCACCCCGTTATCCTATTTGGCAGTTAGATTGGTTGGATGATGCTCTCAGAGGACAAATTGTCAACTAGATGGGCAAGTATCCTTGCCTACCTCTTTTGCAATGTCTTCTTTGTGGTGTGTTTCTGATCTTGTTCCTTAATTCATCCTTCCCTCATGGTTATATGTATTTGTTGTTGGTTGGTTTTAGTAGTTGCTATCCTTATTCCCTAAGTAATTCATGGTTGAGTATTCAAGTACTCATGTTATCTTGCTTATCTTACACAGTTTAGTTGCGTTTGAAATTGAAGTGAATTTAGTTGATATTTATGTTCATAGTTCTTCTTTAAAATACATGTTTTGGAGAATAGATGTGTGTCGCAATTAGAACTATAAGAGTGGTGTGTTTCTGAAGTTTTACCACATTATATATATATGTACATGTATATGTATATGTATATAATATTATATATCACCAATATTGAGAGGGATTCCTCATTTGATTATATATCACGAAAGACATCTGCTGATACAAGTAGGCTTTTTGTAAAGCATGTGTAGTTAGTTTTCTTTTAATGGTTCTAATACAAACAGAGTTCCAACTACTTTTTTGTAAAGCATTTGTACTGGTTATTTTTATAAAGCAATCGTACATTGTTTTAACAGACATTGCGACTTGGCATTCATGTCGTGTTTCCTGTGTTCGTGTCGTTTTTGTGTTATACCCGATATCTTAACGGATCGTGTCGTGTAATGACACACCCCGTCCCGAAGGAGGGCATGCTGGCCGTCACGTGAGAGTGACGTAACCATTTACACAGTTCGGAAGCTTTAAAATATACAACTTCTAAAATGAAACACCCGAAGGTGAGTCCTTATTTGGTCCATTCTGTCAGAACACCGTTGAATTTCCTCGTAGTCACCACACCTTTGCAATTCTTGAACCTGGAGGGGCGCAAAACAAAGTTGAGTGGGTCAGCAAAACAATTCTTTTCCAAATCCAAACACTTCTCAAAACTTTGTAACCCCTCGCCGTAAAACAAGTATAATTTCCCAGAAAATAAACATATATACGTATGTACAAATATGTCAAACATGCTCCAAAATATGCCATTCATGCTTGAGAATATGCCATTCATGCTTGAGAATATGCCACATTAGAATCTCATAATAAATGTAAGTGCTCAAGCATAACTCATAACAATAACATATAATCTGGCAGCCGGGAGTCACCTAACGTGACCTGTACGGCTGCAGATAGAGCTCAAATCTCAACTCAATATCTGAATCTGCACACAAGTCGGAACCACCTAACGTGGTCTGTACGACAGGCTGGGTGTAATATATATATGTATGCTCTAGTGCTACGATCACGTGAAGCTGTGCGATAAATCGCGGGTCACCTACAAGTCGGAACCACCTAATGTGGTCTGTACGACAGGCTTGCACCTAACTTGGATCCAAGGCGAGCATGCGGTGCTGGTGAACATACACGTGAAGGCTGTGCCCTGGCCTCGGGCGGGAGCACTAACACCGGGGGTGCAGATTATGAGCTCTCTAAACATCTCAAACTACTACTGCATACAAACATGAATACCACTTACCTGGCACTTACCTGTGCGTCCACAGCACCAAATACACATATATAAATGTATGCCACTACTAATGCATGTGATGATAGTATTTCAAAGGTAGCTTACCTGGGCCTCCTCAGCACCATGCAACAGTATGCATAATTATGGTAATGCACATATTAAAATATGATGCATATATGACAGGATAATTAATTCGTATTTCTTTTAAAATACGTTTATGGGAAATATGTCAAGCATACGTATATATATATATATATATACTGAAAAATAACTGCCCACTCATTGATCACATCGACGTCTCGTAGGTCCCTGAACCTCTGTATAATTTTCACCTATACAAAAAGTAACCAAATTGACGTTATTTAACGCACATACACCAAACATTCGTCCATAACTTTCTCATACGTTGCTCAATTTGGGTGTATGAATATACCACGGTGATCTACACGACGTCCGATCACGACGTCACGAACGCGTGACAATTTTCAGAACTCAATTTGGAGATCTCACGCGCCCCCACGCGCACTGTTCACGCGCTGCCCACGCGCGCGTCTTCTTCCTCGCGTCGCCGGACTGGTTTCGCCGGCGGTGGGTGTTTTGCCGGAATTTCTGGGTAAACTTTAAAGTGTCATAACTTCTTCATTTCTTAACCATTTTCGACGTACAATATATCAAAATGAAGGTATTGACGAGACGAACACATCCATACCTATCTCGATCCCTGACTCGCCGTGGTTTCGCCGGAAAACCCCTCGAAAGTTCCGGCCAACTTTGAACCAAGCTTTCCCGACGTCCAAATTTGTCCAACGAAGCACTCCGAGCTTCCTTAGGACCTCACCAAGCTTCCTACAAGCTTCAAAATCCCAAAAACACGCTATTTTAAGTTTGCATGAACAGTACCTAAATCGGATTACTTCGAATCGACATGAAAACGAAGGATTTCTCACCTGAAAATGGTATGGTTGCACTCGTACGAGCTTCACGAGTTCGATGGTGTCCTTAGTTCCTTCGATCCATCAAGGTTTGGGTGATTTGGGTGTCGTCCGTACGTTTTCAGAAGGAAGAAGAAGAAAAGGGAGCTCGGGAGAGAAAGAGAGAGAAGTGACAGAAAAGAGACAGAGAGAGAGGAAAAGAGGAAGGGAATCCCGGGAGAGAAAGAGAGTGTATGAGTGTGTGTGGTCTTACAACACCACACAACACAAAACTACATGTAAAGTAACGAACTAGGGGTAAAATTGTAATTTCAAATGTACGTTTCGATATTTCCGGGACGGGATGTCACATGTAACATCCGTTAAAATAAACTGGTAAAATGACCCGACCCGTTACTTGTTAAGGAAAATACATTTTAAACCAATAAATAATCAAATGAAAAACATAATACTAAATAAGTATATACATACTATATTATCACATTCAAAACATAAAAACACATTTGTCTTTCAAGTATTACATATTTACATACCCAAAATAAGAGCATAATAAATAAATAAATAAAACATTAGAATATTACAAAATATCAAATGTTCAAAAGATTTGCAAAATTAAGAGAGTTATGTTTCAAAGTTTGGAACCTTGCACATTTTCTTACAATCAAACTCTTCAATTTTCATCAATCACCTTGGGAAATGGTATTGGAATTTTGGCTTGATATATTATCTTCAAGAGTTATTTTGATGATATTTTCAGTGAGGCTTTCTACATTAGCACTCTCTTCTCATTTATCTTATGGCTATTATTTATGTAAAGTCTTTAATAGTTTTTTTAATTAATGTAGAAGTGTGAAAAATATAGAAAAAATATATAAACGCTCGTAATGACAAGCTTTACAACCTTCGTGAAGGACTTAACTTTGAAATGTGCCACTATAATTGTATAAACCATAGATCAAAATTTAACCATCAATTGTTGTTTATATTTATACTTCATTTTTCTCACAATTTTTTTTTTTTTTTTTCAGATTTTGTTTTTTGAAAACATGATCTATTAGAGGATATAGGAAGATGAATGGTTCGGATCGTTGATATTATGTTCAGAGTTTTACCATTAGTGAAAATATTGCTTGGTGTTTATAAAGTCTCTACAAACTGTATAACATCGATTCATATTTCAATTAACCGTAAATATCGGGACATGATATCAAAGATCCGAACCATTCATCTTCCTACATCCCCCAGAAGATCATGTTTTCAAAAAAGAAAATTTTAAAAAGGAAATTCAATATAAAGAATAAAGCCTAAACGACAATCGACGGTTAAATACAAATTTAAGGTTTATGGATTATAGTGTCGGATTTCGAAGTTGACCCCTTCACGAAAGTTGTAAAGCTTATCACTACGAGTGATTGTATATATATTTTTTTTTTACATTTCTTACACTTCTACAATAATTATTATTAATTTTATTACTTTTACACTCAAATAAAAAAATTATTCATGACAATTAGGAGGGTTTTAAAAATCTAAACGATAATGTAAGTGTAACCATCGTCTACTCGTGGAGGAATGATGAATCACAAGTGTTAATATATTCTTTCACATTTTTCATACTTGTAGGGATGTCTTATTGCCTATACTAATACAATACTAGTTGATTTTAATTTTGGACAACAACATGTTAAGTAAAATTTATCCTATTAATGATAATAAGAAACTCTCATAATAAAAATAAATAAATGAATAAAACTTAATTTTTTTAACTTATATAGAATAATAATACAAAAAAATATATTTAATATAAAATATACCAATATATACAATATAGCTATTGTATTTTATAATAATTTTTTTAGTAATTAAACTTTAAAATTAAAATTTATTTTTTTAACGGGTCAAAACGGGTTACTCATGTGTTACCCGTGTGTATACCCGTTAAGAGCCCATTATTAACGGGTCACCCGATAATGATCCGAATAACTATCGTGTTGACTTGAAACCCGTTATTTTCGTGTCGTTTTCTTGTCATGTCATCGTATCGTGTAAGAAACTGCCGGGTCTAGACATTGGGCCATGCTTGTCCAGTACACGTTTGATGTTGAAAATTAGTCTACCTTTCTGGCTGGAGGGTTCTGCAAAAGCAGTAGAGGTGCTATTTCTTCGTGTATATATCTAATTAACATTGGTATATGTGATACTCTTATGTTTGATCTTGCTATGTATTTCGACATACTTTACTAGTTTTGACATTGTTGGTTCCTTAAGGATTATTGGTATAATTTGAGTCTGTTGTCCGTAATTATATCTTAAGCATTATTTTATGCCGAGTATAATTGGATGTATATCTGTACTTCTTTCATTTAGTTTTGAAATGCAGCCATCTATTATTCAGTTACTTAGAAACTTAGATTGCCGTCTAGGTGATATGCAGACCTTTCCTTCCTCATTAGGTGGGGAATACGCAGACTTGTGGAGTTTATCCAATGTATGTAAACTTGTGTGAGTTTTGTTGGAGGGTAAAGGAACTATCAGGATCATGAATGTTGGTGTTGGGCCAATGTGCTGCTATATCTATTGTATTCTAGTTGATGTTTTAGATTCTCAAATGCCTTTGCACTAACCCATGATTTCGAATAAACCTTTATTCTCCGAGCTTCCAGAATTCCCAGATTTTCCAGAACTCCCTTGCCTTCGTAGTTCTACCTTGCACTTCACCCTCGACTTTCTCTCAATCCCTACCCAGAAATCAAACTATGGCCCCCAAAACTCGTCCTGCATGTGAGTCTGGTAAGGGCATCTTCATTATGCGCCATCGTCTCAACGACCTTCATCGCCTTTGGGCAGGCCTAAATTCCTCACTTTTCTTCGAGGAAGGAGGTGTCCATTCTTTGGGACAGGCCTGGACTGCCCAAGTCCCAATTGTTATGGAGAACAACATGCCATTTGCTGCCTGGTTCACCCTAAATCCTGACTCAGCCGAGGCTGGCATCTAGGCCTCCAAGTGGTCCACTCATCTAAGGGGATTTCCATTGATGAAAGATGAAGCTTGGTCACAGTGGGTGGACGAGCTTGAGCCCATTTGGAAGCAAAAATGGATGGCCAATGGGATCTACGAGCTTATTATGCTTTCTAAGGTCATTGTCATTGCCAAGCCCAAGCTTCTAACCACAACTTTTATTTTTTGGAACAATGGGACCAATACATTTGATTCCCATGTCCCCTACTATCTTGGATATGGCCCAAGTCTTTGGGCTCAGGCTCTCGGGCTGGTGAGTGGATATCACCCATGACTGGTCTTCTCTTTCTTGTTTAACTACTGAAGGCTCAGGCACTTCGGACTCCATTATTCGACTGGAGTATACTCCCTCGACCTTCAAGAGTTATGAGACGTCCTTCACGAGTTTTATCTCCTTTGTAAAAAGTACCTTTAGCCTGCCTTCTGCCATTGCAAATAGGGACCACGAGCATATGTATTTCCTTCCGTATTGGCTTAACAAGCACGTTTTCCCCAAAAAATCCAAAGGAGTGAAGTTGGAGTGGATCCCGCTGGTAGAGGCCCTTCATTCTTTTGACAATGTGGCCATGAGGCATTTTCTCTTTGCACACCTCTTTCATCTTCTGTATGAGATGATATGAGGTGAACTCTTCGAGAGTAACCTCAATGGGCCAACTTGGATGGTTCAGTTGTGGCTCCAATGGTACTTCCCCGAGTTTCAGGCGCCTAACTTGGAGTTCCCCGAAGGAGTAGATTCAACATGCATTTTGGCCGATGCATCTCCTACCAACCACTCAACATTTGCTTGCCTGTATTTCTTCAGAGTTTGTCTAACTCGGGCAGACTTGGAGTGAAATGCCTTTTGCTGAAAAAGTATCCTTGGTTTTCAGACCAGATATTCCAAGACGCATTTGGGGATGATGCCAGTCCACTATGTAAGGAGAAGTTCGTGAGCTATATCCAGTAACGAGACTTGGCATGAGGAGTGTGGAATGATCGCTCGGGCTACGAGCACGGGCTGAAGTCTACTACCGTAATTTCTGTGGTAGGCAGCTAGGCTTCAGGCAAGCCATACCAGTGTCATTCTTTGATTCGATGCACTGCGGAACCTCTTATCGCCTCCACTCCCTCGCTGACGTGTCTAAACATGAAATTACCAATTTGTCCTCAATGTTTCGTAAAATTTTAACTGTAGCTTCGATCTTGTGCCTACATGTTTGTATAATCAAGTACTTTGAGAATACGGTAAAATAAAAGCTCGTACACTTCATCATTCTAAAATTTATAAAATCGAAAAATTAGGGACGGGTTGTCACATTCAGTACAAACACAGAGCTTGCATTGAGTACAAGTGTACAAAAATGTGCAAAGATGTGGCACAAGAGATTTGATCACTTAAACTTCAGGAGTCTCAAGCTATTACACAGGGAATGGTATTAGGGCTGCCTGAAATCCAAGATAGTGATGATGTGTGCTAATGGTGTGTATTTGGGAAGCATCACAAGGAGTCATTTCCTAAGGAAACTACTTGGAGAGCACAAAAACCACTAGAGTTGGTGCATTCTGATGTTTATGGACCTATTCAAGAAGTTTAGAGCTATGCTTGAACTGCAATGTGGTTATTCACTAAAGAAACAGAGATCTGATAGGGGTGGAGAATTCACTTCCACTGAGTTTAATGCATTTTGTGAATCACATGGCATGGAAAGACAACTCACTATGTCCTATACTCCACAGCAAAATAGAGTGGCAGAAAGGAAGAATAAGACAACAGTGGAGATGGCTAAAAGTATGCTGCATGAGAAGGGGCTACCCTACAAGTTATGGGGAGAGGTAGTCAACATTGCAGTTTACCTATTAAGTAGATGCCCTACAAGTGCATTAGGCAATGTTACACCATTTGAAGCCTATAATGGAAGAAAACCTGAGATTGAACATCTCAAGGTATTTGGTGTTGTGTGCTATTCACTAATACCTAGAAATTTGAGACACAAGTTGGAAGCATCAAGTGCAAAAGGAATCTTTATTGGATATGGATCTTGTGAGAAGGGATACATAATTCACAATCCAACCACAATGAAGGTGACTGTGTCCAGAGATGTGCTATTTGATGAGAATGAGAAATGGAACTAGGTAGAAAACAAAGTGAAAGAAATATGTGTTTCTCTAATCTCACCCGAGTATAAAAAGACAGATGAAATTGAAGATGAAGCTAAAAGCTCTATCAGGTCAACATCTTCCATTTCTTGTGAAAGATTAAGTGCTAAGAGTGCAGGTGTGCAAATGCATTCTATGGATACACAAGCTTTCGATTTAACTCCCTTGAAATGGAGAAATGTGAATGAAGTGTATGAACACTACAATCTGTGCATTGTTAAACCTGAGTGTTTTGATGATGCGGCACAAGATGAAGCTTGAAAAGTTGCAATGCAAGAAGAGATCAACATGATTGAAAAGAATAAGACCTAGAATTTGGTGAATATACCACTTGATAAGCCAATAATTAGGGTGAAGTGGGTATACAAGACTAAGATGAACCTAGATGGATCTGTGCAGAAAAACAAAGCAAGATTAGTGGCAAAAAGGTATGCACAAAAACCTGGTGTGGATTACAATGAGACATTTGCACCTATTGCAAGGCTAGATACCATAAGAACACTGATTGCTCTTACTGCAAATAATAATTGGCAATTGTTTCAATTAGATGTTAAGTCTGCATTCTTGAATGGAGTACTTCAAGAAGAGGTGTATGCGGATCAGCCAAAGGGTTTTATTGTCAAATGAGAAGAAGACAAGGTGTACAAGTTACACAAAGCACTCTATAAGCTGAAACAAGCACCAAGGGCTTGGTATGGGGAAACTGATTCCTACTTTGAAGAATGTGGATTCAAGAAGAGTGACAGTAAAGCAACCTTGTACACAAAAGGGAAAGAGGGTGCATGAATACTCATTGTGGATACAAATTTCTTCCTCCTTATTCTTGGACAAAATTGCACCTACAAAACACATGATTTCTTCTTCCAAAAGCCTCATGCGCCCACAATGATTTTTTTTGGGGGGGGGGGGGGGGGCGGCTTTGGCCGAAGAACCTCCAATGCCAAAGTTAGAATTTTGAGGGAAAAGTGTTTGAAGAATCTTTTGAGTGTTTAGCAAGAGTGAAAACTTAGCTCTTTAAAGAAAATGAGGTAGAATATATAAGGCATGGCTGGTTCCCTTGGGAGAGAAGGTAACGGGCCTCTTGTGTGTTTTTTGGGTGTAATTGGTAGTTTAATTGGTCATTAATAGATTAATTAGGTAATAAATCCATTAATTAGCCAATTAACATAATTTGAAAAGGAATGTTTTGGGGGTTACCTTGTGGAGAAGATGGATGAAATAGGTTTTGAATAAATACCTATTTTGGGCACTTTTGACTTGGTTGAGGGATGCTTGCCTACTGCTCGTGCGTAGGAATCCCGGTATGCCTCGAGGGTAATTTTGTCTTTTTCACCCAAAAATTCATGTGTCACCTCTTGATTATTTTTGGCTCCACACTCATTGTCTCAATTTATGTGGATGATATAATCTACACTGGAAGTAATGTTGAGTTGATGGAGTAATTCAAAGCTAACATGATGAATAAGTATGAGATGACAAATTTGGGCTTGTTGCATCACTTTCTGGGAATGAGAGTTATGCAAACTGAAACTAGCATCTTCATTCATCAGAAGTATGCTACCTCTTTACTCAAAAAGTTTAGGTTGCAGGATTGTAAACCTGTTAGTATTCCACTTGTTCTAAGTGACAAGTTAAGGAAAGATGATGATAGCGGAGCTGCAGATAAAGCACAGTTCAGAAAAGTAGTTGGGAGTTTGTTCTATCTTACTACAACTAGGCCAGACATTATGTATGCTTCTTGTTTACTAGCAAGATTCATGCAGTGTCCAAGTAATAAGCATTATGGAACTGCTAAGAGGGTGCTGAGGTACATACAAGGTACCTTGGATTATGGCTTGGAGTACAAGGAAGGTCAAGAAGCAATGATGTTTGGATTATGTGACAATGATTGGAGTGGATCTGAAAATGATATAAGGAGCACTTTAGGGTATGCATTCACCTTTGGAAGTGGAGTATTCTCTTGGTCCTCAGTAAAGCAACATTGTGATTCATTATCCACAGCTGAGGCAAAGTACATTAGTGCAGCAGAAGCCACTACACAAGCAACCTGGTTAAGATTTGTGTTGGAGGATTTTGGTGAAACACAAACCATTGCAACCCCACTAAACTGTGATAACACTTCTACTATTGCAATCACCAAGAATCCTATCTTTCACTAGAAGACTAAACACATGAACATGAGATATCATTTTATCAAGGAGGCTTTGCAGAATGAGATCATTGACTTGGTGTATTGCCCAACCAAAGAACAAATAGCAGATATATTCACAAAGGCTCTTGCCAAAGATCAATTCTGTTATCTCAGAGATCTGAGAGTGATATTAGTTCACAATTTAGGGGGAGTGTTAGTGAGTAAATTAGTGAACTGATATGAAGAAGGTTGCAAGCTTTGATTGGTGTAATGCTTCAGCTCATAGGCTGAGCTTATGTGTTTAAAATTTAATGTGTTAGTCAAGTCTCATAGGACTTGATATGTGACAAGTGTTCTAATCTCAATGTAGGATAGAATGAATGGCTGAGATTGAATTTTGAGTTGTATCTCTCTCTCTCCTCTCCCAACGGTTATATTAGTTGTTTTGTATGAGCTCATATGCTCAGAGTGTGCCCCAAAATATATGGAAGAATTTGCAGAGGTATATTCTCTGTGATTTTTTTATCGGAATTTGCTTCTTCTTCTTTCTCAAGAAGCCTGAGTGTTCTTCCCTAATCACCATCAACATTGTGTTTAATCTAATTCACTAACATGCATTCCCCAATGAATACCGGCAGGACATGATCGCCGGCTTTTAGATCTGTCACCCCTTCACCAACACTCTCCACAATCCTAAAAGTATTAACCAGCAATCCACATAAATTTTAATTCACGATCAATGATTCAGTTGCATATCATTTGCCTATATGTTCTATTAATTCAGTAACAAGATGATAGAAATGTACATACCCTCCAGCCTCATGACCATAAATTCTAGGAAATAAAGGGTTTTATCCCTGCAATATTGAAAATCCATTTTAGATTAGGTGTTGTAAATATGTGAATCTTGAATCAATAAAATGAAATATAATTAAGAGTTAGAAGAAAAAAAAAAGAGCTATCGACCATTTTTCAAATCCAAATTACTGAAATGATCAGTTTTTGTTATATTGTCGATATTTGATTTTGATCAGATCAATAATTGAAATTCAAAAGCAATTATTCTGACAAATTTCTCAAAACAATGTCATACCTTGGCTTCCCAGAAGTAGACATCAGTGTGACACAAAGAGGTAAAAATGATCTTCAAGCGAACTTCATTTGTTTGTGGTGGTGCCACCTCAACTTCTTCAACCCCCAGTGGCTTCCCTGCTTCCCAAGCTACTGCAGCCACAGAAACCAGAAATAATAATAGAATTAATAAACCAAAAATTAATTAAGAAATTTACTTAATAAACAATATCAGAAACAAAAAGGAAATTTACCTCTGCAGCGTATGACCTGACCTGACCAGCAGTATCATACATTCTTGCTTTGAATCCAATAAAAAACTTGATGAAACTGAAACTCTTAAAGCTCTTTGTAACAACGGTTTGAAGTGTTTTATTTTTTTTGTGTGGTCAGAAATAAAGTCAACTTGTGTGGATATTTTCGTATGGATAAGTGCAAGTGGAGACCGAGGCAAAACCCAAACCAATCTTTGATTTCAATTGATAGGAGTTTAGTCCCTGGTTCTACATGCTGCAGCTTGCTACTAGGTACTGTTGGCCTCCAATTAATTCATTTTCTTTTCTGGCCTTTTTTTGAGAATTTGTGGGTTTTGTTTGTGCGAAATTTATAAACGGCCCTTCTATAAGATGGTTTTTTTTTTTTTTTTAAATAAAAAAAAAGTAGGACAATTTATTAATATTTAAAAACAATAACTTAAGTTAAAACACACTTTAGGATTGATTGGTTGTAATTCAGTTTAGGTTTTTTAGCTAAAATGGTTATGAGATTTGTATAACTTCTCACTTTGGTCTTTGAGATTTGAGATAAATATAAGTGGTTCCTAAATTTGTCCACTATCAATCATTTTGGTCATTCCGTGAAAAATTATGTTAAATAAAAACCAAAATGATAAAAATACCCTCACTTTAATAAACAATGATCCAAAATGATTTGACAAAAATTTAAGGGTATTTTTGTTCTTTCCATGAAGCACAGACAGTTGGAGGGAAATGAGAACCACAAATTGGAGGTAAAATGTCTGTTTTGTGTGGCCTCAAGTTCCTTCATACTGTCTGCCAGATTTGCACATTTGCTTACGGTTAGGGATGGTAATGGTATAGCCTCCGTAGCCTCCGTCAAAACTGTAGGGATTCAGAAGAGGGATGCATATTGAATCTATACTAAAACCCAAAACCAACTGAAACATTGTTTATAAGCACAGTGTGCTTCATGCTTTGTCCTTTGCTTAATTTGTGTTATTACAGGTCAACTATGTCTTTTTGGTTTAGTATGCGTGTTGTTTCTTTAGACCAACTTCAATCTTTGGACCCAACCCAAATACTTAGGTCCACTGAAAGACAAAATTTAACTTTATGAATAGTAGATGTCACCCAACCATCCAGACCTAAGTTGCACGAACTAAAATGTATTAATTGTTGTGGAGTGGTTTTAACTTAATTATTTCTTTGGTAAGGATTGTTATTATAACTTTAAGTTATGTTATCTTGGTTTAATTTTACGAATGTTTTAACCAACCAAACTTCAATACACACACCAACCAAACTTTAAAACACATTCTAACCAAACTTCAACATCTACCGGTCGAAACTACCTAACAATCACCAAACAACAATAAAATTTCATTCCTCCCTTTCCCTATATAAGGAAAATTTAAACACAAATCACAAAACATATTATCTTTCATATCTATTCAGAGTGATACGTTTTCTCATTTCAACGGCTTCAAGACGTAGTTTGGTGATAAAACTGTTGCAACAACCTCAATGTTGGCTGATCAAGCTAACAGACCGATATATCAGGGTTCGGACATTGGTCATAATCCACAAACTGAAGTTACAATTTTATATTCACTTATATTCTTTATTTATTGATATGTATGTTCATAGAAACTGTCCAACAGAAGCAAACAGATTCATATTGATTACATGCACATCAAACTTAGAGAAAACAAAGAAAACCGAAAGACGAAATCGAAAATTTAGGATTTAAGAACACAGAACATCAAAAGATGAAGCTTTTTCAGTTTTCATTCCTCCATGTGTATTAGGCAACGAAGACCTTCCCCTTTAAGCATGTACTCAAAAGCCTTGTTGATTTCTGAGAAGGGGACTTCGTGGGTGATGAATTTTTCTAGCTCCAGTTCCTGCAACATTAATTTAATTATTGAGTGTTCACTTAAAACATTAATTTAATTTCTAGTGTTCACTTAAAACATTAATTTAATTATCAAGTGTTCACTTAAAATTTGGGAAAAAGATGGAAACAAAGCATGAATCGAAATTAGCCTTTTACCTTGTTCATGTACTTCTCCACAACAGAGGGAATGTCCGTTCGAGGCTTGTAGTTTCCGTAGAATGTACCCTTGAGAGTCCTCTCGGTCAGAAAGTTAACTGGATGTGTCTTGAAGACGGCTTCTTTGTGTGGTACTCCCACAAGAACAGCAACACCCCAACCCTAAAATTAATAGCAGTTTAATTATGTGTTTACTTGTTAATAATAAGATCACGCTGAAATTTGAAAAAGAGAATTTAGAAAATGGAGGCAGAGAAGAAGCTATAGCATTACATCATGGACACATTCAAATGCAGATATCATGGCTTCGACACTTCCTGTACATTCAATGCTTCTGTCCACTCCTCCATTTGTCAGCTCAGCAATCACCTCTTGAACTGGTTTTTTGTGCTCTTTTGGGTTCACGAATTCTGTCACACCAAACTTTTTTGCTGCAAACAACCAAGTTCAAACGAGAGAGGTCTTGAGAATATTTGTCAATGCAAAAAAATGATAAATGAGACATTATAGAATTGTGTATTTTACCTTCTTCAAATTTGCTCGAATTCAAATCAACACCGATAATTCTTGAAGCACCAGACAACCTGGCTCCTTCGGCAGCCTAAAAACAGAAGGATCGACTTAGACAAGCATGTTTCATCATACATATACAAGTGAGCAAGCAAGTGAAAGTGATTAAGAGACTTACTGCAAGGCCTACAGCTCCCAATCCGAAAACAGCCACGGTTGATCCCTTTTTCGGTTTTGCAACATTTAGAGTAGCTCCGAGACCTAAACAACACACATTCAAAAAATAGATAAGAAAATGATGTCAGTTACACAACTTGTATCTGTTTGAACAATTTGGCTCTATGCTAATAAACAATTTACCTGTGGAGATTCCACAACTGAGGAGACAGACTTTGTCTAGAGGCGCCGAGGGATTGATCTTGGCAACGCAGCCAACATGAACAACAGTGTACTCACTGAAGGTGGATGTGCCAACAAAGTGGTAGATAGGCTTGCCTTTGATTGAAAATCTTGATTTTCCATCACCGAGCATCACTCCCCTGTCAGTGTTTATCCTGAGGAGGTCACACATGTTGCTCTCTTCTGATTTGCAGTGAGCGCAGTCCTTGCATTCCCCCATGAATACCGGTAGGACATGGTCGCCGGCTTTCAGATCCGTCACGCCCTCACCAACACTCTCCACAATCCTAAAAGTATTAACCAGCAATCCGCATAAATTTTAATTCACGATCAATGATTCAGTTGCACATCATTTGCCTATATGTTCTATTAATTTAGTAACAAGATGATAGAAATGTACATACCCTCCTGCCTCATGACCATAAATTCTAGGAAATAAAGGGTTTTGTCCCTGCAATATAGAAAATCCATTTTAGATTAGGTGTTGTAAATATGTGAATCTTGAATCAATAAAATGAAATATGCTTAAGAGTTAGGAAAAAAAAAGAGCAGTGGACCATTTTTCAAATCCAATTTACTGAAATGATTAGTTTTTATTATTTTGCCGATATTTGATTTTGATTAGTTCAATAACTGAAATTCAGAAACAATTATTCTGACAAATTTCTCAAAACAATATCATACCTTGGCTTCCCAGAAGTAGACATCAGTGTGGCACAAAGACGTAAAAAGGATCTTCAAGCGAACTTCATTTGCTTGCGGTGGTGCCACCTCAACTTCTTCAACCACCAGTGGCTTCCCTGCTTCCCAAGCTACAGCAGCTACAGAAACCAGAAATAATAATAGAATTAAGGATAAATTAGAATTAGATATCTTATTTTAGATTTTTTTTTTAAATTAAATATCTGTTACTTTTCAACTTTTGATTAAAGTGCTTTTATTTTTAATTAAACTTTATATTCCAGGTATATTCTTAATTTAAGTATTTTATAAATTCTTTTAAATCCATTTCTATTTAAAAAAAAATGCACTCAATAATATTCATTAATTTATTGTTATTTTTATGGAATCTCATCCCTTCCTCAATTTAAGGACTCAATTATATCTACTAGGGTTTAAGATTAATTGGATGAAATATAGTTTTCCAATTTCCAACTCAACATTTTATATAGATTATAAAAAAACAAGAGTCGTTTATAATTAAAATTGAGATGTAGTTTTTTGGGTTACACAACTTACACATAACGTATCATAAGTTTTGTACGTACCAAAATAAGGATAATACAACGTACTAATAACTTGGTACGTACTAAATAAAAAATTGCATAACGTACCAAAAGCAATATTTTATAACATACCAAAATACTAATACGTACCCAGATTAAATTTATATAACGTACCAATAACGCACCAGATGATTGGTACGTTATATTTAATATTTCTGTTTGGTACGTTATATTTAATATATGTGCATGTTATATTTCATAATTGTATGTTAATACGATGTTTATGTGTTTTTAGAATTTAAAACAACAAATTATTTGAATAAGAAAAATTCATTTTGAACGAATTATGATAAGATAAGATAAGATGTTTGTGGTGATTTTAAAATATTTGTGATATTATTTTCTGAACTAGTTGGTTAATTAAATACAATAAAATCATAATTTTTAATTAAAAATTAGTAGAAGAATGTTTGATCAAAAGTTTAAAAGTTATAGATGTTTGATTAAAAAAATTCAAATTTGAGGCATCCATATCAAAATGCCCTTAGAATTAATAAACCAAAAATTAATGAAGGAATTTATTAATAAACAATCTCAGAAACAAAAAGGAAATTTACCTCTGCAGCGTATGACCTGACCAGCAATATCACACATTCTTGCTTTGAATCCAATAAAAACTTGATGAAACTGAAACTCTTCAAGCTCTTTATTACAACAGTTTGAAGTTTTTAATTTTTTTGGGTGGTGAGAAATAAAAGTCAACTTGTGCGGATATTTCCATATGGATAAGTGCAAGTGGAGACCGGGAGAAACCAAAACCATTCCTTGATTTCAATTGATAGGAGTTTAGTCCCTGGTTCTACATGCTGCAGCTTGCTACTAGGTACTGTTGGCCGATATTTGGTATCAACTATTTAGACACAAATACCTTCAAATTTAACAATCAAACAAATTAAAGGCTTTTTAGCCAAAATGATTTTTGACATTGACATAACTCCTTAATCTAGTCCTTAATAATTAATGATAGCCAATAGTAGTGTTCTTGAATTTGTCTATCGTGAATCATTTTAGTCTTTCTTTAAATTTGTCAATCGTGATCATTTTAGTTTTTTCGTGAAAAATATGTTAATTGATCTGTTAGTGTGATGATATGGCACCACGTGAGTCTCACAAATACAATCATATAACGACATGTGAATCAACTTTAAAAACTATTTTTATATTTAAAACTAAAAATGATATTAGTAAGAAAAAAGGTGTTGAAGGCATGATTGAAATTCTGCTGCTCTACTTGCAATAACCGCGGCGCCGCTCAATGTCGGTGATAAGAGGGTCAAAGGGGATAGGGTTATGGCGGTGGAGTAGTGTAGAAGCGAAGGTGAAGTTGGACTGGAACTTGAGGCGACAGTAGGTACAAAACATTTAATTTATTTAATTGTTAAATTTGAGGGTATTTGTGTCTATTTAAGTGAAATTTTAGATATATTTGAAAGTTTATATAAAAAGTGACATTTTTGAAATTTAGTGTTAATTTTTTGCTATATTTGATAAATAGAAACCTTGTTTTAGGAAATCAATTATCTTTTACCATTCTTCTCATTAAAGGACGAACATAACTTCTAAATTCACGTGTGTCCTTTTAATGAAGAGTAACCAAAGTTAGGATTTGGACCTTAATTGCTAACAGAGATGACCATAGAAGTTTGCTTAATAATTTTTTGGCCTAAGAGTATTTATGCCTACATCGAGCTCTAAAATTTGTATTCCCTTCACTAAAGTTCGTATGTCCTTTAATCTTCTTAAATTTATTCGATTTGACAATCAAAAATTAAAAATATGTGTGAAAAGTAAAATGTGATATGTAAATAGCACTACGCCACCACCTTTTTTTATCAAGAAATTTATCCTAAAGGGAGTTATAAAAAAAAATCCGCAGTACTGTTCACTGTAACGAAAAACCACATTTTTAAACTAAAAAAATTAAATCTAATACTATTCACCCTACTTTTTATTTTTTCTTTATCGTTAGGATATAACCAGTTTTTGTCTCCTGCGCATGGATTGCGCGATCAGTTTTTTAAATGAATCTCGTTCTTTCATACTTTTCGAATGAAAAGGAGTAGCTGCGATGAAGTTTCAGAAAAATAGTTGCTTGGCATCCTGTACAGAGAACCCACGTAAACGACGTCACTTGACATCCTGTATCCCTCGGTCTCTTCGTCCCACGCCAGCGGCGCCATATCACCGGAGAACGGTGAGATACATAAAAATCCCATCGATTTCTCACCGGGATCTGAGAATCTAGCAGAGTTACGTTCTCTGCGTGTGATTGTTCCATTCTTCTTCTTCATCATCCTTTCTGTCGAGAAATTTTTCCAGATGACGGGTACAGTTGCTGAGCTGGAGTACCACCTATTAACATCTGACGCCTAAGATGACTTATGACACTTATCATTTATTTTTTAAAATACAATTCAAATTAATTAAATAAAGAACCCAAATTCATCTTTTTCTTGATAAATAAAAGAAGAACCCAGATTCCTCCAATCATCTTCTGTTACGGCCCATTCCAACCTTTTCCATCATCTCTTCGTGTTTTGTTTTTCTTTCTGAGATAAAACTTATGATTTTGTTGGTTAGAAAATGCAGCGGGTCGTGAAGCCCGGGACTCTGCAAATGCAGCAGGTCGTGAAGCTTGGGACTCTCTGGCTGCTGAAAATTGCAGCTTTCATGGGTTGAAGTTTGTGGGTTGCAGAAGCTTGAGAAGTGGGTGAAGGTTCAGAGACTCCAACATCGCCATCTTCATAGCCTCCATCGCCTAATCAACGACAAGATCTTGTCGTCCATCAACTTCCCCACCCTCCTCACCAGCCTAAAACGGACAGCACCGGAACGCCTTGCCCTTCACCGCCTTCATCTTGCTCGCCTGCTCTCTGTCAAGTCCTCGGTCGAGTTGTCCACCATGCGCAACACCAGCAAGGGCTTGAACCCGGCAAAGAAAAAAGATTTTGTATGTTTAGGAGTTGGGCGAATCTGCAATCTACCAAGAAAGAAGATGAACAGATTGAGAAATTAAAACTTTTTTTTCTTTTTTCCACAAATGAAATGTTTTATTAATGAACTTATCTCGAACAAAACAAAAACGCAGGCATGAAACTTTAATAGAAAACAGATTTGCCACCTGTCAGACATTTATTGAATGGGTACTCCAGCTGTCTCATCTGCCGGGTACTCTGAAAAATATCTCCTTTCTGTCCGTGCTCCCAGATAGCAGATAATCCAATAGCTTGATTCTCTTGTGCCTGTTATTGACACCTGGCCATGAAGAACGCAAGCAGACCGTTTAGCAAAATCCTCAAATCATACACTTTTCTTTTTCCTTTTGGTTGCTTCACTCTTGGCTGCGCCTATTTTTCTGAAAATTCATCATAACCGCTCGTTTTAATTTATATTAAAAAAAAAAAAAAAAAAACTGAAAGGCCGATATTCATTTGAAAAAACCATGCGCATGGGGTCATGCTCAGGAGAGAAACACATACAAGTGAAGCCAAGTTGGAGCTGGCTAGCATAATAATTAAGCATTTTTCGGGAAAATTCTTCCATGATACGATTCACCTAATTTAATTGGATTTTTTTTTTCTCTTGGAGTTTTGTGAATCCAGATCATGCTACGAGCATTGGAGAATAATATCCCTTTTTATTGGTTGTTCAATTTCTTTTGATATTTCCAGCCAAACCCGGGATTGTGGTCCAATATCACTAATCCTCCTGATTTTTGATAGATTCTTTAGTGTAATCGATACACAGAATAGTACACCACGTGTCATTATATAAATGGTGGGATATGTATGTTAAAAAGTTAATAATTTAAAAAATTAAATTTCTTATCACTTATTTTAAAACACGTGATGTACTTCTTGTGTTCCCGTCACAATAAAAAATTTCTTCTTAGTCAGTAACTATGTTTCAAAGTTATTTTATTAATAAAGAATGATGACAAATGCCACCAGTCCTCTTGTATTAATGGTAATTTTATCTTTATATCTTCTCTTTTGATTAAGAAAGATTACGAGAGAACCAAAAGAAGAAATATGAGTGTTTAGAATATTGAAACATGTATGTGGAAAAAAAAAAAATAATACTTTATAAATTAATTTGAGCTTCAAAGCAAAACTGTCACAACCCGTCCCGGAATTTTAATTCCGAGGACGTGAAGTTATGAAAATGCCCTTAAACGGGACTAAGGGGCGTAAAATACGTTGTAACTTGATGATTTGGGGATTGGGTAGGATCCCACCTCCCTCAAATCTCTCCCTCATTCTCGTACCTTGTCTCTCTCTCTCTCCTCCCTCACAAATCTCTCATTCTCTGTCAGTTCTCTCTCTCTCCTTCGAACTCACACAGACCACCCACAAACCACCCTAAAACTATACCAACAAAGGATCTAAGACCACCATCGTACTCCTGAAGACCACACGAACACGATGGTACCAATTTCAGGTGAGTTTCACTTCGGAAAACATGGATTTCAATTTCACTGTGCATGTGTACTGTTCATGCAAGATTAATCTAGTTAGTTTTTGGACTTTTGAAGCTTGTAGATGTGTTAGTGAGGTCCCAAGGAGCCTCGGAGTACTTCGTTGGAGAAGTTTGGACGTCGGGATCATCGTGGTCAAAGTTGGCCGGAGCTTTCGAGGGGTTTTCCGGCGAAACCACGGCGAGTCAGGGGTCGAGATAGGTATGGATGTGTTCGTCTCGTCAATACCTTCATTTTGATATATTGTACGTCGAAAATGGTTAAGAAATGAAGAAGTTATGACACTTTGAAGTTTACCCAGAAATTCCGGCAAAACACCCACCGCCGGCGAAACCAGTCCGGCGACGCGAGGAAGAAGACGCGCGAGTGGGCAGCGCGTGAACAGGGCGCGTGGGGGCGCGTGAAAACTCCAAATTGAGTTCTGAAAATTGTCACGCGTTCGTAACGTCGTGTAGATCACCGTGGTATATTCATACACCCAAATTGAGCAACGTATGAGAAAGTTATGGACGAATGTTTGGTGTATGTGCGTTAAATAACGTTAAGTTGGTTACTGTTTGTATAGGTGAAAATTATACAGAAGAAGAATGTAACCAATCTAGGAGAGGCTCAGGGACCTATGAGACGTCGATGTGATCAGTGAGTGGGCAGTTACTTTTCAGTATATATATATACGTATGCTTGACGTATTTCCCAGAAAACGTATTTTAAAAGAAATACGAATTTAATATTCTGTCATATATGCATCATATTTTAATATGTGCATTATCATAATTATGCATACTGTTGCATGGTGCTGAGGAGGCCCAGGTAAGCTACCTTTGAAATACATTTGATATACGTACGAAATACATTTGGAATACGATTGAAATACTGTCATCACATGCATTAGTAGTGGCATGCATTTATATATGTGTATTTGGTGCTGTGGACGCACAGGTAAGTGCCAGGTAAGTGGTATTCATGTTTGTATGCAGTAGTAGTTTGAGAGGATTAGAGAGCTCATAATCTGCACCCCCGGTGTTAGTGCTCCCGCCCGAGGCCAGGGCACAGCCTTCACGTGTATGTTCACCAGCACCGCATGCTCGCCTTGGATCCAAGTTAGGTGCAAGCCTGTCGTACAGACCACATTAGGTGGTTCCGACTTGTAGGTGACCCGCGATTTATCGCACAGCTTCACGTGATCGTAGCACTAGAGCATATATATATTACACCCAGCCTGTCGTACAGACCACGTTAGGTGGTTCCGACTCATGTGCAGATTCAGTTATTGAGTTGAGAGTGGAGCTCTAGATGCAGCCGTACAGGTCACGTTAGGTGACTCCCGGCTGCCAGATTATATGTTATTGATATGAGTTATGCTTGAGCATTTACATTTGATTATGAGATTCCGTTGTGGCATATTCTCGAGCATGAATGGCATATTTATGAGCATGAATGATATATCTTTGAGCATGACTGGCATATCTATACATACGTATATATGTTATTTTTCTGGGAAACTATACTTGTTTTACAGCGAGGGGTTAGTATATGCAAAAGAGAAAAGAAGGTTTTGAATACGTTCGTTTTGCTGACCCACTCAATTTTGTTTTGCGCCCCTCCAGGTTCAAGAAATGCAAAGGTGTGGTGACTATGAGGAAATTCAACGGTGTTCTGACAGAATGGACAAAAATTAGGACTCACCTTTGGGGGTTTCATCTAGTATTTGTATCTTTAAAGCTTTCGTACTGTGTAAATGGTTATGTCACTCTCACGTGACGGCCAGCATGCCCTCCTTCGGGATGGGGTGTGTCAAAAACGCATACAAGATTTATTCAAGGAATGTTCCTCAAAACTCTTTTTTTTTTTTTTTTTTTTTTTCTTTGTCGAATACATTTAAAGGACTGTTTTGAGGGGAAAAAAAACTCATTGATCAAATTATAATTAGGGGTTTTTGAACATTAGTGTCACATCCCGACCCGGGGCGGATTACTTCCCAGACCCGTTCCACTACCGTAGCACGATATTGTCCGCTTTGGGCTTACCATTCCCTCACGGTTTTGTTTTTGGGAACTCACGAGCAACTTCCCAGTGGGTCACCCATCATGGGATTGCTCTAGCCCCCTTCTCGCTTAACTTCGGAATTCCTACGGAACCCGAAGCCAGTGAGCTCCCAAAAGGCCTCGTGCTAGGTAGGGATGAGAATATACATTTAAGGATCACTCCCCTGGGCGATGTGGGATGTCACAATCCACCCCCCTTAGGGGCCCGACGTCCTCGTCGGCACATACGCGGCCAGGGTTAGGCTCTGATACCAATTTGTTACATCCTGACCCGGGGCGGATTACTTCCCAAGCCCGCTCCACTACCGTAGCACGATATTGTCCGCTTTGGGCTTACCATTCCCTCACGGTTTTGTTTTTGGAAACTCACGAGCAACTTCCCAGTGGGTCACCCATCATGGGATTGCTCTAGCCCCCTTCTCGCTTAACTTCGGAGTTCCTAAGGAACCCGAAGCCAGTGAGCTCCCAAAAGGCCTCGTGCTAGGTAGGGATGGGAATATACATTTAAGGATCACTCCGCTGGGCGATGTGGGATGTCACATTAGTCCATGTAAAAGATTAAAATAAAAATAAAAAAAACATGGTGCTAGATTACATATTCAAATTAATCCCTTGAAGTGTACTTTTATCAAAATTTATATTCAATTTTTGTTATTTAATGCGTATTTTTATTTAATCTCTCCACATTATTTAATTTTATTAATATGCACATATTTAGTTCTTTAATTATAAATGAACATAAATGAGAAAATATTAAAAGAAATTTGTGATACAAAAATATATAAATACATAAGTGTACAGAAATGATTGTGCCGAAATATATAAAATTGACTTTTTTTGTACCAAAATATTTTGTACCTACATGATTGTACCGAAATATATTATAATAAACCTAAATATATGTACTGAAATGTATTATATTGAATTAAAGTACCAAAATGTATGTACCGAAATATAGTATATGGAATTAATGTACCTAAAAGTAAATACTCAAATGTGTGTACCAAAATATACGTACCGAAATGCATTATATTGAATTAATGTGCCTATATGTTTGTATCGATGGATATACCGAAATATTCAAAATGTATTAATGTTGTGACAACCCGTCCCGAATTATAATATATTTTGTCCTCGATAGCGTGGAAATGACTTTTATGCCCTTGAACGTTGAGTGTGTTGTGTGAATGAGCTTGGGATTTGGACCAATGCATTTTCTTCCTAAGTGGTCGGACCCAATTAGAACTTAAGAGTTTTGTTTTATTTTGTTTGGTTGGCCAAACCTGGACCACACACACACACACCCACTGGCCTCTCTCTTTCTCCTTCTCAGATTTTCTTCCATTTTCTGTACAACCCGTACGGTCACTCTCTCAAACCACTTCATCACTCACGGATTGAAGTTGTGGAAGTCGTTTTCATGCTCCTTGCAAGCTCAGGAGTCGAACTATAGCTTTGGTTGGACGTGAGGAATTCGAAAACTCGAGAACCAGGTAGCTCCGACGAGGTGCACTGTTACTTCGTCATGATCGCAAATGTTTCGTTGAGTTTTAGGGTCCTAGGGAGTCTTAATACTTCTTCGTGAAACTCATAAAAGAATTTTGGAAGGTTTTGGACATCGGGACACTCGAGTTCGTCGAGTTGCAAGGGTGGCTAGACTATCGAGATTTTTCCGGCCAAATTCTGTTGGTTTTAGGTCTTAAAAGTGGTAAGGATGTGTTCCTTTTGTCCTAAGCTTCATTTTGGTACAAATTTCATGAATTTTGGTTGAGAAATGGATGAGATATTAAGGTTTGAAATTTTCCAAGAATCTAGCGATAGTAGTGGTGGCCGGCGTCGGACTCCGGCGAACCAAGGAAGAGGAAGGAGAATATTCTGTCAAAGTTGACGGAATATGCGAACGGCGTTAGGTATATTTAACGGTATATTCCATTATTTAACAGAATATTCCCTAACACCGTTAGAGATTCTATCCAGTGTGCCAGACACGTGCCTGCGCGTGGCCGCGCATGTGGCCGTGCCTTGGCTGGCGCGTGGGACATAGGATTTTTTTTCCTAAAATATGGGGATGTTCATGGGGTTGAGTAGATCATGTTGATATATTTAAGAACCCCAATTGAGCAACATACGAGAAGTTATTACCTAGTTATGTATATGTGCTTAAAAACATCGTTAAAATAGTTGTTTTGCATATAGGTGAGACTTTTCCAGAGGACGAGCACAATCAAGCGAGACTCGAGGGCTACGACCCTTCCACATATCAGTGAGTGGGCTTTTGGTTTTTAATATATATATATATATATATATATATATATATATATTGAAAACGTGTTTAAATGGACTTGTGTTTTAAAATGGCATGCCAAATGTTTTATATTTAGAATATGCATTTAGTAGTTGCACATATTTATATTTGACACCGTGGACGCTTAGGTAAGTGCCAGGTGAGTTTATAGATTGTGGATGTGAGTTGTATGCTTATGTTGAGATATATTATAGCTCATAAACCTGCACCCCGGTGTTAGTGCTCCCGCCCGTGGTCAGGGCACAGTCTTTCACATGATGTTTACCTCCTGCACCATACGCTCACCTTGGATCCAAGTTAGGTGCACAGTCCTGTCGTACAGACCACTATAGGTGGTTCCAACTTGTAGGTGACTCGTGATCATTCACAGTCTTCACGTGATCGTAGCACTTGAGCGTATTTATTTACGCTCAGTCCTGTCGTACATACCACTTTAAGTGGTTCCGACTCGTGTGCAGGCATAATTGTTGAGCTATTGATTGAGCCGTACAGGTCATATCAGGTGACTCTGGCTAGATGTATGAGCTATAGATTCAGCCGTACAAGTCATATTAAGTGACTTCGGCTGACATTTCATTTGTATTGATTTATATCACCTGGCTTACATATTTTATTCTGAGATATTTGACATGGCATATATGTGGATTTTGCTATTCCGAGCATGGTTTTGATATACTTATGTATTCTATTTTCTGGGAAATTATACAAGTTTTACAGCGAGGAGTTATTACATTTGACAAGTGAAATGGTTTTGAAAAGCTTTATTTTTGCCCACTCACACTTTCTGTTTTGCACCCCTCCAGGTTTTAGGTAGGAGTGCTTGTTGGTGGCTTACGAGGAATTGACGGCGGTTTTGACAGATTATCACTAATGTAGGACCACCTCTGATATTGTATAATTAGTACTTGTCTTGTTGGACTGCACTTAGGCTACCTATGCTCTGATTACGGTGTATCACACTTAAATATCGGGATTTGCACTTATATTTGCTTAGTGTAAATTAGCTAGCTTGGTTCTTAGTTATTCACATTTCTTTATATCATTATCATTTCTGCACTGTGTGTATAGTTATGTCACCCTCATATGACAGCCAACACGCCTTGATTTTGGTCGGGATGTGTCAAATGTACCTAAATGAAGAACATACAAAATTGTTATCGGAATATATATATATATATATATATATATATATTTATTAAAATATATGATGATGAATGAAATAAAAATTAAATTTAAATGTAATTAATACATTAAAATAAAAAGATAAATAAAACATCAAAATATAACTAATAAATGAGATGATTAAATGTACCCGGAACTAAAATTGAATTTTAATCTTACACAAGGTTATGGTCTAAAACTCATCTTTTTTAAGGATTAAATGAAGTTTTCTATTATTATCAACATTGCTAGCTAATACACTAGCTTTTTTTTATTACTTTTGTAATTTGATTTTAAAGTGCTTCTTCATAACATTAACAGTTGTCTTGAAGCTATAGTAATTATATATTTAACCAAAACATTAAAGAAAATGAATTAATCGGGGAGTATAGTCTTATACCAAGTATTGGCCAACAGTACCTAGTATCAAGCTGCAGCATGTAAAACCAGGGAATGGTTTTGGTTTTGCGTCTGGGATCATATAATGTAGTTGCAAATTAAAAAGTCCAATCAACAGTTATTTAATAAAGTAATTCGACCTCCACTTGCCCTTATGCATATATAAATACCCACACAAGGTGCCTTTATTTCTCACCACAAAAAGTTAAACACTTCAAACTGTTCTTACAAAAAGCTTTAAGATTTCAATTTCATCAAGTTTTTATTGGATTCTAAGCAAGAATGTCTAATACTGCTGGCCAGGTCATACGCTGCAGAGGTCAATTTCCTTTTTGTTTCTGAGATTATTTATTAAGTGAAGGGTTTCTTATTTAATTTTTGGTTTATTAATTCTATTATTATTTCTGGTTTGTGTAGCTGCTGTAGCTTGGGAAGCAGGGAAGCCACTGGTGATTGAAGAAGTTGAGGTGGCACCACCACAAGCAAATGAAGTTCGCATAAAGATCCTTTTTACCTCTTTGTGCCACACTGATGTCTACTTCTGGGAAGCCAAGGTATGACATTGTTTTGAGAAATTCGTTGGAATGATCATTTTTGAATTTCCATTTTTGAAATTCGATTAAGAACTAATCAAAATAAAAAAATTGACGATATAGTGCGGTCGAATATCGATGACATAATTGATCATTTAAGTAATTTGGATTTGAAAATGATCATTGCTTTTCATTTTACTCCCAAGCATATTTCATTTTTTTGATTCGAAATTCACATATTTTCAACACCAAATCTAAAATGGGTTTTCTATATTGCAGGGACAAAACCCTTTGTTTCCTAGAATTTATGGTCATGAGGCAGGAGGGTATGTACATTTCTATAATCTTGTTACTAAATTAATAGAACACAGAGTTCTATGTACAATTGAATCCTTGATCATGAATTATAACTCATGTGGATTGCTGGTTAATACTTTTAGGATTGTGGAGAGTGTTGGTGAGGGCGTGACGGATCTGAAGGCCGGCGATCATGTCCTGCCAGTGTTCACAGGGGAATGCAAGGACTGCGCTCACTGCAAATCAGAAGAGAGCAACATGTGTGACCTCCTCAGGATAAACACTGACAGGGGAGTGATGCTCAGTGATGGAAAATCAAGATTTTCAATCAAAGGCAAGCCTATCTACCATTTTGTTGGGACTTCCACCTTCAGCGAGTACACTGTTGTTCACGTTGGCTGCCTTGCCAAGATCAATCCCTTGGCGCCTCTAGACAAAGTCTGTCTCCTCAGTTGTGGAATATCCACAGGTAAATTGTTTATTACTGTAGAGCCAAATTGTTCAAGGATAGAAGTTGTGTAATTGATATCATTTTCTTATTTTATTTTTGGAATGTGTGTTGTTTAGGTCTCGGAGCTACTCTAAATGTTGCAAAACCGAAAAAGGGATCAACTGTGGCTGTTTTTGGATTGGGAGCAGTAGGCCTTGCAGTGAGTCTTTCAGTCACTTTCATATGCTTGCTCACTTGTATATGTATGATGACAAATGCGTGTCTAAGTCGATCCTTCTGTTTTTAGGCTGCTGAAGGAGCCAGGTTATCTGGCGCTTCAAGAATTATCGGTGTTGATTTGCATTCGGGCAGATTTGAAGAGGGTAACATACGCAATTCCTATAATCTCTCAAAAAGAGAACAATGGAGAGGAATATGTTTTTCTTCAGTTCAGTAATCACTTTTTTCAGTTGACAAATATTCTCGAGACCTCTCTTAATTTTAACTTGGTTGTTTGCAGCAAAAAAGTTTGGCGTGACAGAATTTGTGAACCCAAAAGAGCACAAAAAACCAGTTCAAGAGGTGATTGCTGAGTTGACGAATGGAGGAGTGGACAGAAGCATTGAATGTACAGGAAGCGTTGAAGCCATGATATCTGCATTTGAATGTGTCCATGATGTAATACTATAGCTTCTTCTCTGCCTCCATTTTCTAAAAAATCTCTCTTTCAAATTTCAACGGGATATTATTTATTAAAAGTAAACACATAATTAAACTGCTATTTCAGGGTTGGGGTGTTGCTGTTCTTGTGGGAGTACCACACAAAGAAGCCGTCTTCAAGACGCATCCGGTTAACTTTCTGAACGAGAGGACTCTCAAGGGTACATTCTTCGGAAACTACAAGCCTCGAACGGACATTCCCTCTGTCGTGGAGAAGTACATGAACAAGGTAGAAGGCTAACTTTGATTCATGTTTTGTTTCCATGTTTTCCCAAATTTTAATTTATTAGTTAATTAAGTGATCACTGAATAATTAAATTAATGTTGCAGGAACTGCAGCTAGAGAAATTCATCACCCACAAAGTCCCATTCTCAGAAATCAACAAGGCATTTGAGTACATGCTTAAAGGGGAAGGTCTTCGTTGCATAATCCACATGGAGGAATGAAAACTGAAAAGGCTTCATCTTTGATGTTCAGATTTCGATTTCATCCAAGTTTGATCTGCTTATAATGCATATGAAAATCTGTTTGCTTCTGTTGGACAGTTTCTATGGACATTTATATCAATAAATAAAGAACACAAGTCAATCTGTTTCTGTTTCTGCAAAATATATGCAGTTTTAAACCTCTTTGCCCTTGTATTTCATAAACTTACTGTTTAATTTGTAGTGTTTTGAAAAATTAGAACAGCCATATATTCAAGTGATATTTTAAATTTAGAGTTTTTGTACCTTTTTTTTTTACTTGTTTGGTTGTTTAAGATTGAATTGCTTTTGATTATATAGTGAATGTTATGTTTGTAGCTCTTTATAATTAATATTTAATAACATTTGTAAAATTAAGAGTTTTTAGCCAAAATGGTATCTTGAATTGACATAACTCCTCACTTTTTGGTCATTGAGATTTGAAATCGATAGAAGTGGTCCTTGAGTTTATCCACCATCAATCATTTTGATCATTCTATGAAAAATCTCCATTAAATAAGGATAATGACAAAAATACCCTCAAATTTTTGTCAAATCATTTTGGACCATTGTTTATTAAAGCGAGGGTAATTTTATCATTTTGGTCTTGATTTAACAGAATTTTTCACGGAATAGCCAAAATGATTGATGGTGGACAAACTCAGAAACCACTTATATTTGTTTCAAATCTCAAGGATCAAAGTGAGGAGTTATACAAATCTCATGACCATTTTGGCTAAAAAGCCTAAATTGAATTACAACCCGTGAATCCTAAAGTGGAATTTGACTTAAGTTGTTTTTTACCATTAACAAATTGTCCTACTTTTTTTTTTTTGAAAAAAAAACCCTGTTATGGAAGGGCCGTTTATAAATTTTTCACAAAAACCCACAAATTCTCAAAAACGGCCAGAAAAGAAAATGAATTAATTGGAGAGTATAATCTTATACCAAATATTGGCCAACAGTACCTAGTAGGTGCAATTTTGGATATATTTGAAAGATTTTATAAATAATGACATTTTTGAAATTAAGGATTAATTTTTGGCTATATTTAATAAATACTCCTGTAGCTAGTGGGTTAAAAGATTATTGAGTTAATACATTTTTAATGATGGAATCTGACTTTTGTTTAAGCATATTAAACTTGGAAATATAATTGTCAATTTTATCACGTCCATCCTAATTTTTTTTATCAATTGTGTTACTCTAATAAGTTGTCAAATATGTTGGTTTTAGAGAAAGTGGTTTTATCTTTCCCAATCGGGAGAGAGTGGCTTTAGAGGACTGTTACGTAGTTGAATCCTGTTTTAGTGATGAAACAAATTTTTTTTTTCTTACAATTTCAGTGTTGATTTTGGATTTTGTCTAAATTTGCCAGCCAACGATTGACTACGCAATTTTTTCTTGAATAGACAGTTAGGAACTTAAGATCATAATTCTGAAATCTTATCCATAAGAATCAGATATGTGAGATACTAGATAGTGATAACAACATACTTTTCCTCTTATATTTTTTTTTCTTTTCTTTTTTGTCAAACCTCGTGTCTTTTTTCTTAAATCAACAAGGAGTGAGAAAAATGGACTTGAAATACAAGAAATGAATTGCAAGTGTTGCAACAAGAGGTTTATCTTGTGCACATGGTTTCACAAAGCCTCCTTTTAATCTTTCATGATTGGTTTATTCCATACTAAAAATAACATGAATTCAGAATTCTTACTTCTCAATGAATTCTTACTTGTGGTTAATACTACCTCTCATCCTATGGTAATAGCTACTACAAAATAAATTTGCGTGACGAAATAAGTTTTGTTGTGCAAAGTATGATTTTGTCACTCAAAACCTTGCGTGGCGAAATTTTTGTCGTGCAGGGTTCATTGTTCAAAGCTTGTGAAGGTAGGTTTTGCATGACGAAAATTAGTCTTCATCGAGCGAAAGTACTTTGAGTGACAAAATATTTAGCAATTTAAAATATAAATAAAAAAGGAAATAATTTTATTTTGCAATTTAAAATATAAATAAAATAAGGTTTGGGCAACAAAATGTTAATTCGTTGTGCAAAGAAAATAATAAAGAAAATAATTTAGTTCAACAATATAAAATACAAAATTAAATAAATAGGGTTTAGGCGATGAAAAGTTGATTCAACGCACAAAAAAGTCACATCCCGACTCGGGCGGGACCACTTTCCGGGCCCGCTCCACCACTGTAGCACGATATTATCTGCTTTGGGCCCTGACTACGCCCTCCCGGTTTTGTTTCTGGGAACTCACACGAGAACTTCCCAATGGGTCACCCATCCTGGGAATACTCTAGCCCCCTTCTCGCTTAACTTCGAAGTTCCGAAGGAACCCGAAGCCAGTGAGCTCCCAAAAGGCCTCGTGCTAGGTAGGGATGAAAACATACATATAAGAATCACTCCCTTGGGCGATGTGGTATGTTACAAAAATAGTAATAAAAAATAAAGAAAATAATTTAGTTTAACAGTATGAAAGGTAAAATTAAATAATAAATAAATTGAGTTTAGACGATGAAATACTTGTATTTCGTCGCACAAAATTTTTTAAAAATAATAAAAAAGTATGAAAATAATTTTGTTTTACAATTTAAAATATAAAATAAACAAGAAAATAAATTGAATTTAGGTGACAAAATATTTGGATTTTGCCATGCAAAGGTTTTAAAAAATAATTTTTATATAAATACATTGAGCGACAATTTTTAAAATTTCGTCGCACAAAGTGGATTTGCGCGACGATGTGTGTTTTGTCACACAAAATTTCGTCGCACAAGGGTTTTTTTATTTTTTACTAATCCACAATATGCTAATATTCTTACTATTACCATGGTTGTTTATTAGCCTAATCCAAAGTATGCTATAATATTCTTACTATTACCAATTTGGTTGATCCCACATGCGAAATCCCGTTCCTGGATTTCACTGTTATAATCTACGTATTTGTATTATTGAGATTATATATTATTTTTGGGAATTTATGTCACATCCCGGCCTCGGCCCCCACTACATCCCAAGCCCGACTTCATTGTAACATGATATTGTCCGCTTTGGGCCCCTACCACACCCCCACTGTTTTGTTTCTGGGAACTTACACGAGAACTTCCCAGTGGGTTAACATGATATTGTCCGCTTTGGGCCCCTACCACACCCCCACTGTTTTGTTTCTGGGAACTTACACGAGAACTTCCTAGTGGGTCACCGATCCTAGGATTGCTCTCGAACGCTATTCGCTTAACTTCAGAGTTCCTACGGAACTCGAAGCCAGTGAGCTCCCAAAAGGCCTCGTGCTAGGTAGGGATGAAAACATACATATAAGAATCACTCCCCTGGACGATGTGGGATGTTACAAAAATAGTAATAAAAAATAAAGAAAATAATTTAGTTTAACAGTATGAAAGGTAAAATTAAATAATAAATAAATTGAGTTTAGACGATGAAATAATTGTATTTCGTCGCGCAAATTTTTTTTTAAAATAATAAAAAAGTATGAAAATAATTTTGTTTTATAATTTAAAATATAAAATTAAATAAACAAGAAAATAAATTGAATTTAGGTGACAAAATATTTGGATTTTGCCGTGCAAAGGTTTTAAAAAATAATTTTTATATAAATACATTGAGCGACGATTTTTAAAATTTCGTCGTACAAAGTGGCTTTGAGCGACGATGTGTGTTTTGTCACAAAAAATTTCGTCGCGCAAGGGTTTTTTTTTTTTTTTTTTTTTTTTACTAATCCACAATATGCTAATATTCTTACTATTACCATGGTTGTTTATTAGCCTAATCCAAAGTATGCTATAATATTCTTACTATTACCAATTTGGTTGATCCCATATGTGAAATCCCGTTCCTGGATTTCACTGTTATAATCTACGTATTTGTATTATTGAAATTATATATTATTTTTGGGAATTTATGTCACATCCCGGCCTAGGCCCCCACTACATCCCAAGCCCGACTCCATTGTAACATGATATTGTCCGCTTTGGGCCCCTACCACACCCTTACTGTTTTGTTTTTGGGAACTTACACGAGAACTTCTCAGTGGGTTAACATGATATTGTCCGCTTTGGGCCCTTACCACACCCTCATTGTTTTGTTTCTGGGAACTTACACGAGAACTTCCCAGTGGATTAGCATGATATTGTCCGCTTTGGGCCCCTACCACACCCCCACTGTTTTGATTATGGGAACTTACACGAGAACTTCCCAGTGGGTCACCGATCCTAGGATTGCTCTCGCGCGCTATTCGCTTAACTTCAGAGTTCCTACGGAACTCGAAGCCAGTGAGCTCCCAAAAGGCCTCGTGCTAGGTAGAGATGAGAATATACATATAAGGCTTACAGGATCCACTCCCCTGGGCGATGTGGGATGTTACAATATATATTAATTTATTTGAATTGAGATTTTAATTAAACTAGTTATGAAGGTTGAGGTTTCAAAATTAATGATATAAAATTCGTAGACCTTTCGAGGTCAAGATCTATATTTTTGGATAGAGCTTGATCCTATGAGCACGTAGGTAAAAACCGTTCGCAAAACGAAATTATAATGGAAAAGTTACGGGCATTCAAAATCATTTCCTTCATTTTATTAAAACTTAAATTTATATATTAATTGAATTCCCACCAGGTGGGAATTCAGCCCAATTAGATGGGAGGTAAAATGGACCAATTTGAGGAAATGAGGGAGGAGGACCAATCAGAAAGAGGGAAAGGAGGGGAAATGAGAGAATAAGAAAATAGGGGGAATCGGGTAGCAGCCGACCTAACCCGACGGCTTGCAAACTTGACGCCATTCACAATGTTCCATGACAAATAAATGCAAATTGCCACCTGGAAACAACTCCCTAGCCTTCCCTCTTCCTTTTCCAACCAAATTGTATTGGGTTTGAACACGGATTCAATAAGAACGAAACCCGTGGGTTCCAAGGGTGTCACGGTGGAATCTGACGATCGTGTAGGTTATGTCGAGCACCACCACCATCAAACCACTCCCCTTGAGGCCAGGAACAAAGCCCAAACAGTGTTAGAGGCGGTGGTGTTGCGGATTGGTCGTATTGAAGAACAACCAAAATCTAGGGTTCCAACCATTCCTGGGAAAATTCAGGCGTATCTCGGCCAAATTGGCCTTCGTCACAGGTATGAAAATTGTTACCCTCACTGAGATCTACATGCCTATTAAATTTGGTAATTTTTAGAAATAGTCGAATTTTTCGACGAGTAGGGGCGGCCAACCGCCACCCACGGCAACGCATGCGGCGGCGCATGGCCAATGGGCCGATGATGTCTTTCTAAGTTCAATTAGATGCCCTAATTCCCTAATTGATGTCTGTATGACATAATTTGATTGTTGAAATTAGTTTCATTATGATACATTACTTGATCAAAATATGAATCAACAATCCGACCGTTAGATCGTCACCAAAACTTAGTGTGTTATAGAAATTAATATTTGAGGATAACTGGAATTGACATATCAGTAATCCGACTTACGGATCTTCCCGATTTAGATTTCTAAATTAGTTAAATTAATTGTTAATTTGCCACCTAATTCTAGCAATTGGCGGAGATCCGACCATTAGATCGTGATGAGATTTTAGTATGTTGTTATTTAAGCATAATGTGGACCTTAGAAAGTTACGGATCTAGATTGTGATGTACGGATCTTCTGGATTAAATTGCTAGGGTGTGGACCCCACCGTTGACTTTTGGACAACAAGTAGTGAACCATTTGAATTACTAAAATTAGTATTACTAGAGACTCAGTGAAGCTTTGTGGACTTGTCTCGGTGAGCAACTTTAATATATGTGATATGGTGATTACCCAATTCCTTATATTAATATCCTTTGTGGATATGATTTGATTTTATAAATGTGTTTCTGTTAAGATGTGATTCTTTTATAATTGGCCATCAATCTATTTTTATTAAATGTGATTTGATTCATGAATTGGTAATATTTGTGAAAAAGTTATTTGAATTGCATAGTGAAATGTTTGTTAAATTGAGGGCTAGTAGGGGACTATGACCCTGCTTGGTTAATCCGCAATGGGGGGATCACTAGTGGTCCTACTTGGTTAATCCGTGATAGGGGACCATATTATTTATGAATCGCACTTGGTTAATCCGCGATGGGTGATCCTTATGGCCATGTATACTTAGGAGTGATCATGCTTGGTTAATCCGCGATGGGTGATCACTGCCTAACAGTTATGTAGGTGTGACTTTGCTTGGTTAATTCGTGATGTGGGGTCACTACCTACTTGGTTATCTTGAGCTTGCTTGGTTAATCCGCGATGGGGGGTCACTAGTGGTCCTGCTTGTTTAATCCACGATGGGGGACCATATTGTTTTTGGATCGTGCTTGGTTAATCTGCGATGGGCGATCCTTATGGCCATACGTACTTAGGGGTGATCATGTTTGGTTAATCCGTGATGGGTGATCACTGCCTAACAGATTTATGGGAGTGACTCTGCTTGATTAATCCGCGATGGGGGTCACTACCTACATGGTTACTCAAGGGTGGCTCTACTTGGTTAAACCGCTATTGGGGGCCACTTCCTGTTTGGTTACTTATGTAGGCTTCAGCCGAACTGCGTCTCTCTAGCCCTAGTTTTTAATGTACATATGAACAATGGTTTTTTAAGAATCTTGTGGTTTTGAATTAGGAAAACCGTTGGATATCTGGGTGACTCCTTCGGAGTTTCAGAAACTTGAATATGTTTTCATAATTATAAACGCATATTTGAGGTTTATAAACTGTGATCGATGATCTTTCTTTTTATTGAATATCACATACTTGTATTATTGTCAGTCACCCAAGCTTCGCAGTTTATCCGAGTTTTGGTTGGCCTGTGCACCGTTTCCATGATGAAGGCACTGATTATACATGTGATAGGTCTGGGTAGATTACGAGAAACTGCTTCATATTTTGGATTCCGTTGAGCGGTCCGGAATCCTTGCTCTTGCTCATTTCCATAAGGTTAGTCTAAAACCCTAGATTCGAGTGAATGAGAATTAACCCTAATAGACGTTGTGAATATAAATTAGAATTACCATGTTTATTACTCATAATCCGAGTATGGAATTATATAAAGTTCCTTGGTTAAATTCGTCAAATGATATGTTATTGAATTGATTGATTAACGTAATTAAATACTAAGATGGTGCATCTTTGATTCATGAATTGATTAATTGATTGGATTGTGGAATGACGCTGGATATGATTGTTTTAGTTGATCGATGTGGCTAGAAAATAATATTGTGCTTTGTTGATTCTTTAATATGTTTCATGCTATGTATTGTGATTTTATGTGGAGAAACATGATGATTTATGCAATGGATGAAGTGGAAATAGTAATGGTCATGTGGGATTGTTACGTAACCTTGAACCTAGAAATTTCTAGCATGTCAAGTTCTATTAATTGATTGATGAGTGCTATGATTTTCCACTTAAAAGTACTATGATAAAAGTTGAGGATAATGTTTGGGCAAAATACGAATGACTTGATCCCTATTGAGGGTACGTAAGCAGTCTAGGTTAGATGCTGCCATAAAGTGTATGAAAAATTACTATGCAATATGAGGCTTGGGATGTGCTCGGTACATATTCCGGAGACGGGTATGTTAGATATACGGTTATTTGATGATGTCACGTGTCGATCCTGGACGTATGTTGGGATCGGGGCATGACACCACATGTTTAGTCAATGCTCAAAAGCGTGATGAATGGCGAACATCAAAGTTTGGATCATGGAGAAACGTTCAGTGATGTGATAATTCGCTTAGTTTAGTTTGTTGCAGTTCATTTTTCATGGCCATGGCATCAAGGGCGAAGCTAGAATAACGTTTATGGTGGGCAACTAAGCAATGACAGATGTAGGTCATCATAGAATTCCAAAAAGAGTGATTGCAATGTCAAATTTTTTTTCAATTTTAAGTGAGACATTTTGTTGAGCACTTAGTTAACTCATACCCACTATGTTTCTTAGTGTACATCCTCACCATTTCTGCCATTTTAATTGTATCTTAGGGTCAATATTGTTGTAATGAACATTAATAGATAAGTTACATATGCATAGGGTTGGAAGGTCAAATTTATTAGACATATGAGATGAGGGAATTCTTCTTCGTGAGCTGGCAGAATCAGATCTACAACTAAACTTTGTATCCGCCTTCTGGTGGTTTTGAATGGGGAGTGAGTAATATAATTTGTGGTGATGCTGAGTTGAATATCATTTGCCGTAGTGTAATTCGACTTCATATTGAGCAACGAAGACATGTGCGATTTAAGACAAGGCTGATTCCTGCTCAAACTACCACTTCTAAGGCCGAAAGCTTGAGGGGAACGTGCCCTCTCTGGCCCTTAATATAATTCGCCTCTGCATGACACAATTGAACTTGCAAAGCTTTCACTTAAAAATTTAATGGATGAAGTTTATATGAAGCAAAGCATCCACAGGGTTTATTAACCCCCAACGCCAATCATATATTTTCAAGCCTTGCCGCTCACCTTTAGGCTTACACACAAAAACGTCGGGTTAATTTGGTTCCCATACTTTTCTAATCACCTCGAGCATTTGGGCTTTGAGGCTTCTAGAGTAATTATTCTCTATTTACATTTCAAACTCCGCATTTGTCTGCTTTTTTATATCCATCAACAAGTTAATTCAGGAAATAGCCCTTTATTTTCGATAATGATTTTCGAACTTTACTTTTTGGGCATGAAGGTCAAAACATATTGTTATGAATGAGCTCCCCCTTGTCTCAATCCAAATACATATTGGACCTAGTGTAAAAGATAAATGATGGATTGCAAGGACCAGTTTCTACTATCTTCCGGTGTACGAAAAAACCAAGTCTTTAATTATGGAGAAATGTCAAGAGAATTCTCTTAAATGGAACTCTCAAACTTTTTGACATCTCACAATTTAACGATGGTTGATTTGTCAACATTATAAAACATTCTGTGAAAAATATGAGATGACAGATAATCCCCCTTTAACATTTCTTAGGGTGAATTGTACGTTGCCAGATATTACTATGTGTTGAAATGTTGTTGGAGTCCTTTCTCAATCAAGTAGGACAATTCATACATAAGACTGCCATCACACATTGGATTGATGTCAGTCGTGTTCCACGCTAATTAAAATCAAACTCATGACCATGGTCTTGAAAATAAACATAGTCCCTCCATACAATTTATATGTTGATGCAGATTGTGCGAGTGATTCAAATGATAGATGTTTTATTGGTGAGGCCACAATACTTGGTTTAGATTTTGAGGGTAATCTGGATGATAAACACTTACACTTGCAAGATGGAAAAGAAAAAAAAGAGAAAGTTAAGAGGAAGGAACTGCTTCCAATCGGGCCTGGAAGCTTCTGATTTTTTTCTCTTCTGATCTCCCCGAGTAGGGGAATGGGGGGAAGGCTTTCTGATGGGTGTTCTCTATTGGATTGACCACTCTGCTCTCTAGCATAGAGTACTTCAACTGCTAGTATATCAATCCACAAGTCTGTTTAACTCATTTGCTCTCAGTAGGGATTACGCCTAAAAAATTTCGAATCACTGGTCTCCCGATTATCGATTCTTATAAACACCCAGTCTTGCGAATTCTTTTGGATTAGTGTCCACTCATGTCGATCTTCATGGTAAGCCTTCAATCTTCACCTGTTGCAAACTATTTAGTTTTCATTGTAAATATATCAGTTTTCATGGAATTATAATAGGATGTGTGGCTAGCCAATTAATATTCTTTCTTGTAATGATATGTTTGACCGCTGATGTTGTTGAAACTCATTCAGTATTATAATTTCTCATTTATATATTGGAAAGGATGAATGGTCATATGTGCTTTTGACGAATTGGCATGTGTGCATATATCTGTATTCATATGCTTTAATTTGTACTATTTACTTGGATGAAAAATATATGTAAGACTTTGGCTATTTTCTGGATTTAGTTTTGTGTATATATACAAGGTTTTGAACATTACAAGGCTAAAGTAGTAATTGAAATTCTTATTACTTTCAATTCTTTTATGGGTGTGTTGATCAAATATCACGTCCTTGGGTTTGGGTTAAAAGATCAATTCTTGCTAATTGTTTAGTAGGATATAAATAGAGGTTAGAAACATGATTTATGGATTGTTTGGAAGTGTTTTGAAGTTGCAAATTGAATTAAATGAGTATTGGTTCTAAAATTGCATAAAACTTAACTATGTTTTCAAGTAGCTTACTTTAGCTCTTGTTTTCCCGGGCTTTGTGATTCTGTTTGGTCCAATTTTACGTATTTTAAAACTAGGCATGTCCATGATTAAACTCATCTGATTTCACTAAATTCCATTGAGTTTTGAATCTTTTGATTGATCAAAACCAAGTCCAAAGTTGAGTTGCAGAGCTGCCAGACAGCAGCAAGTTCTGCATTTCCAGTTTTGGGACCCCACTTTATATCTGGCATAAGTTTCAATTTAGAGCTCTGTTTCCTACAAATCTTTAAAGTACATAAAACGAGCTTCAAAACTCTATTAAGTTTGTACCATTTGGTCTAGTTTTGAGTGTTTAAAAGTGAGCGTTAACTTGGTGATCAAAATAGTTGTTTCTACAGCTTTTGTGGAGAGGTGAGTATTGTTTCTACCTTACTCAACTCTTCCACAAATTTCTTTTAAATTACTATTGCCTTATATCAGTGTTGATATTTGAATTATAAGTTGTACTGAAATAATGTCTCTGCTAGGCATGTTTATAATTTGTAATTAGTCACTTCATTGCTTAGTAATATTCATGATTGTTGTGTGTTACTATTCGTTCATGCTTTTATAAATTGGATTGGGTTCGGGTGTTCCTAGAAACTTTGGAGGGCATGAGTTAACAAAACTAGTTGATACGTGGAACCGGAATATATGTGCTTATGTTGTAAGCCATAGGGGTTGAAGTAGGGGTAGGTTGTGTGTTGGTCTAACTACACCATGTAGTAGTGGTACATTGATGGTCCTGCTTGGAGAATCCGCGATAGAGGACCATATGTATTTCAAGGGTGATCATGCTTGGTATATCCGTGATAGGTGATCATTGCCTGCACAATTAGACTATGTTGTTCTGCTTGGTTTATCCACAATGGGGGACCACACGCATTCTAGGAGTAATCATGTTTGGTATATCCTCGATAGGTGATCACTACCTAGAGTTAGGATGTGGTCTTGCTTAGTATATCCGCGATGGGGGGACCATACGTATTGAGGGTTGATCATGCTTAGTATTTCCGTGATGGGTGATCACTGCCTGCACGATGAGATTATGCTTATGGTTCTATTTGGTATACCTACAATGGGGGGACCATACGCATTCTAGAGGTGATGAGGATTAGTTGTACTTGGTACATTTCGATAGGCGATCATATTTTAGTTGGATATCATTTGATTATATAATGTGAATCTATTGAAATGTAATTAGTGATCTATGTTTATTAGTCGTGATTTGACTTGTGTATTGATGATACTTGTGAAATGTGATTTGAAGTGCTTGTTGAATTGTTGGATGAAAAGTAATTTGATGTGCATATTTGAAATGAGATTTGATTTGCAGGATTGGTATGATGTTATGGAATGTGAGGGCTAGTAGTGGACTGTTAATCCATTGTCATGGGATTTGTTGCTTCGAAGCTTATTTCATAACCCATTTCATTGTTTCATTCCTCGCTTTGTTGACCCGTTCTAAATTTAGTACTTGTACTTTGTTTCATTTCATTGGGCCTTTGCAAATTGAGCACTTGGTTCATGTTTTGTTTCTTCGAGCTATTGATATGTTCCTTGGCCTTCCGCTCGGTTCCGTTGAGTGATCTGGAACTGGGTATCTGCTGGGGTTCCGTTGATGTCTAGATTCCGTTAAGAGTTCTGGAATCCCTCGTGCTCCGCGATTTTGTTGAGTGATTCGGAATTGTATCATGTCTTGTATTTCATTGAGTGTTCCGATCCATTATACTCGGCTATTCCGTTGAGTGGTCCGAAATCATATCCACTCGAATTCTATTGAGAGGTCTAGAATCCCTTATACTCTGCGATTTCGTTGAGTGGTCCGGAATTGTATCATGGTTTGGATTCCGTTGAGTGGTCCAAAATCCCATTTGGTATTTTGGTTCGGTTTAGTGGTTTAGAACCTGATGTTGTTGGATTTCGTTGAGTGGTTCGAAATCCCATTCTCCAAAGATATAGGCTTCCGTCAAACTGTGTCGCTCTAGCCCTGCATTTTGGTGCATTGTAAATGTTATTGATTGATATGATAGTGGAATAGTGTTGGAAAGCATATGTGTGTGAATGGCATACTTGTGTGCGTTGCAAGATCACAATTGTTGTTTGGCTTATGGTTGATGTATAGTGTGGTACTTTATATTTTCTGCTATAAGTGTTTTACGGAAAGTTTAGAGTTCATAAATGACAAACTACGAATGGCTTGATCCTTGTTTAGGGTACGTAGGCAGTCTAACGAGGATGTTAGATGCAACCATAAAGCATATGAAAAATTACCATGTGATTCGATTCTTGAGTTGTGCTTTGCCTATATCTCGGAGGCAGGATATGTTAGATACAGATTTTTGAAGATGTCACGTGTTGATTCTAGACGTATGTCGGGATCGGGGCGTGATAAGTAAGGAGGGTGTAGTCAATTTGGGTTTCATAGGATTTTAATGGATTATTTTAAGTGGCAGATTTTACAGGATTTTAATGGACTTTATAATTCTGTATAAATCTTGGAAGATTTGTATGGATTTATATTATAAATTTCTATGGATTTGTATGAATTTTTTTCAGGGATTTCATAGGATTTTTATTTGACTTCTACAACATAAAATGAATTTCTTTCTCATTACACAATCTAAAACATATATGATATCAAAATACAAACCAATACAATATATTTTTACTTTTCTCATTTGAATTATAATTTTTTTATGAAATTCCAAGCATACAAAATTAAATCTTTGCTCCAGTAGCTAACAATTCCAAGTACAAGGCAAAAATACTATTGAATCCTAAGGCTCATCTTTTTGTTGTTGTGGCTTCCAAAACTGAAAAACTCGCAACCCAATTCACCATTTTTCACTTCAGCACCCAAGTTACTCAAAACCCCAACATCCCATACTCCAATCCCTCCAACCCCTCCATTTTCCCACAGTTTCTGGCATTTTCTAGGCTACCAAACAGAGTTAAAACACACAACTAAACAAATAGCGAAAAAAAAAAAAAAGGTAGGGAAGTAATATACACATAGCAGACTAGGGAATGGAGATTTTTTTGGGGGTTGAATTTGTGGTGACATTTCGGATTTGGTGGATGCATAAGAAATAAAGGAACTTTGTATGTCGTCTTCTTTTCTTGAGAGATGATTCGTCCTCTTCTTTTTCTGAGAGATGGTTCGTCTTCCTCTCCAGAGAGAAGAAAAGAAATCCTAGGGGTGGAGGTTGGATTGTTTAAGGTGTTTGGTATTTATACCATCCACTCTCATATCCATCAAAATCCTAGTTCATTAAAATCCTAGAAAATCTTTGATATTTTCACTACACTTAGATTCTTGTGGACATTTTAAAATCTTAATCGACTACCAATAGATTTGGATATATTCTTTAAAATCCTAATTTGACTACACCATGATTTCAAAATCTTTTAAAATTCAATTGACTACATCTAGATTTTAAAGTCCATTAAAATACTATCAAGTCCTATCAAATCCTAATTTGACTACACCCTCCTAAATTGCATGTATTTTTAAACTGAAGCATTTAGGTGATGTAGCTGTGAAAATAAAATGATTGATTTTTCGTTTTTATTGTCTGGGAACGAAATTTTTTTGTTACTTTATGAAAAATGTTTTTGCGTGCATAGACTATCTTCTCGGTACTCTCTCTCATACTCAACTCGTCCAAAAAAGAAAACAGAGTCAATTGGTGTTGTTAGAGCACGGGGTCAAGCAAAGAGCCAAACTGAGAAAAACAGGAGCCGGTGCAGACGGAGCATGCTCAGGTGGGTGCTTGCCTTTTGGAGAGAGCCCACATCCGGCCATTAGTCATTTCATTGTCAGGTCTGAAACAACCAAATGCGACAAAACCATTGCCGCCTATTTACAGACACTGCAAGCCCCCCTCACTCTCCCATTCCATGTATACATTCATGACCCCAACAACTCCACACCTTCATAATGAATCCTTTCTGAACTTCACTTAATAATAATATCCATACTTGTAGTGTTAATATATTTTCTTCAAACTCTATTTGTGTTGAGATATTTTCTAATGATTCATGATGTACGCAATTAAAGAAATATCAATTTCTTTAATGCATTTTTATTTGAAGAAAGACTTTTCAGAAAAGGGTTTATTCTTCGTTGATGAGGTACAAAGGTTATATAAAAGTTAGAGGGGGAGGATCACAATCCTCGCGTCCAATAATCTAATATGTTGGGTGGACTATTTCATCAATAGAAAAACGAACACCAACTTTAGTCTCCCTTTCATAATGAATCCTTTCTAAACTTCACTGAATAATAATTAATGTTGTAGATTACAAAGAGAAGAAAATTAGCCAAATGACGATTCATATGAAGATGACTTTCTTTGTAGAAGCTCTCATTTTTAACCAATTTTAAATTAATATCTTTGTTAGAAAGCTAGCTAGGTAACTTTTTTCGCAGAAAGCTTGTAAACTTTATACAAGAAATGGGCATCTTTATGCAGATGAAAATTGAAAAGGTACATATATAAAGTGAGGTGAGATCCAGCGGGTTATCCATGGGTGATATATATATTTATTTGTCAAACTTTCCACAAAGGCCATTTACATACTGTTTAGATAAACAAGAGTGAGGCCATATCATTGGATTTGAAGATTGCAGATTCTCAATGATCTTGAGTCTCCTGAATCCTGATAAAAGGCAAAAAGAGTTGTTTTCTTGCAATGGGTTGGGGTTCGAGTCCGGTTGGCCATCCAACAAGGCGAGTTTCTCCATATACAGATACTGTAAATCTCTTTTTAACTTCTATCAGCCATGCATTTTTACCATTCTAATATCATTCAACAACCTCAAGACTAAAGACCGTAGAAAACGTAACTTAATAATCATAAAGGATAATGCTTGTGTTCCTTCATGGTGTTCCTTACCACCCCGCTCCTCTCTCCCCCCCCCCCCCCCCCCCCCTTTTTCTCTCTCTCTCTCTCTCTCACGATTAACATATGTTCAACTTACGGGCATTATAAATGAAACTCTTCATTGTCTTTATTATCATCTAAATATTATACTTGTAAATTGTATGTGGAAGTTTCGCGTTTGGATACTGTTAAAATGTTTGGGACATGTAAAAATTTTACATTATAACCCCACCGGGGATGTAAACACCACTTCATGTCAGATCCCAGCAAGCTGTGGAGCCAAAAATAATATCTAAAATCCTGAAAATGACACATGGAGTTTTACCCACAAGATATGATAATACCCTCATTAAATTGGAAAGGCCCACATTCCTTCCACGCGTAGTTCAACTCTCAAGAAAACCCAAGTTGCTAATTACAGCTTCTCCAAGCTCATGCATATGGCAATGAGAAAAGTCAAAGGTATTAAAGATATAACTAATAACCTAGTCTTATCCTTAAAGCTTTCCTTATTGAAGACCAACTCAATGAAGTAAGGAATCACCATCAAATCAAATGAAGGATTAGACGAGCTAATTCCAAAATATTATTAATTAAATAATAGGATTAAGTACCTAAAACTCCATAACCTTTTAGTGTCATTCTCAATTGGTCTCAACTTTTTTAAACATTCCAAATAAGTACCCAACTTATTAAAATTGTCACATCCGTTAAGCCCCAATTAATTTTTCAAACATAGATCATATTCAAAACCCGCCAACTAGGTATATATATCATGGACAATATTAATATTAGTTGCCAAAATCTAAATTTCAAACATAGATTATATAATATGAAACCCAATGATCAAACATGTGTTGAATTGAATGGACTCAAATTGAAATTACATCATGACAGCAATCTCTTAACAAAGAAGTGGGCTAAGAATTCAGATAGAGTTTCAATGAGCTTGTTTCTACTCATATGATTTCCTCATTCACTGATTCTCAACTCTTAAAGCTTCTAGTTCTTCTTTGTGGGCAATGTAGATGATGATGGCTGCATCATGGTAATCTATACCATTTCAATAACCTCTATGACCTTCTTCTCGATGTTGGCGGCTTGAGTGGTAGGGTGGAATTAGTGGCTTTTCGTTAGGTTTGGACGTGATGGCCTTATGGGAGTGGAAATAACCGTTAGTTGGTGGACACATGGCATGACAACCTATACATGTGACCATCTATCCTCATTCTCCACTAAATTTTGGTAGGCTTTTGCTACACAATTAGCTTCTAAAACTCTCTCTTCTAGCCAGGCATCCCAACCCCCCCCCCCACCCCCGGTGCCGCAACTACTCCATGAGCGCGTAACTTTGGTCTTTGAAGAAAGATGTTTAATTATTTTGTAGGTACAAATTCGTCAAAACCGAAGACCATGAATTTTTGCTACCACACATGCCTTTACTGCAAACTTTCTTTGTTTTATTTTAATTTTTTTTAATTATTTGCTACAAACGTTTAGTTTTCCTAAGTAGATATTTGAAACTGAAAAGGTGGAATATCAATCCATTCTCAGTTTAGAAACCTCTTGCAAGATACCAAAACCCTAACCAACCTCGAAGCCCTACCACACAACATGCACACAATCGTTTCAATTAATTACAATTTAAAATTGTTTCAACTTGATCATATATGTCCTCCAAATACCTTGCACTAATAGAGCTGAGAGCCAAGGGATTAAGACTAATAAACTCCTAAGGGTGTGTGCGTTTGTCTTCACTAGGTTTTACTGGGCTGGACTATACTAAGAACTAGTGTAGTCCCATGTTTGTATCCACAGAGACTACCTTTAATGAATTAGATTTTACTTGCGTCGACTAAAGGCCTCGCTAGACGGTCTTAACAAGACTCCCAAAAATCATGGAACTGCTAAAATCATCCCCGCTTTCGTCTCCTCTACATCTTCGACAGACCAGTCTCATCGCATCCTCGTCATCTCCGACCACTCCCACCCCGTCCTCGTCATCTCCAACTGCGTCATTTCTTTATCTCTCTAACTCGATCATCATCACTATTTTTGCTTCTAATTATTTGGTTTTTGAATTGGATTTTTTCGATTTGTAGAGATGGCCAACTCGATCATCAGTCGGAGCAATTGCTTCCTCGTCGCCTTCTTCTTCTTCGCTGCCTCATCTTCTTCTTCTCCTTCATCCCTCGTCATCTTCTTCTCCTTCACAGAGATAGCCAACCTGAAGCAAATCCTGATGAGGGCATCTCCCTTTTAGCATACAAGTTTCAATTTATGCACTTGAATTTGATTTAGTTGCGGTAAGACTCTGAATTCATGACCAATGAAAATTGAGAAAGAAATTCATGACCAAAGGAGGGAAATATTGCCATTTGTATGATTGTGAATTTAATCTTTTGATTGATTGTCATGTATTTTAAACTGGATATCTTGAATTTTAGAGTTTATTGCAACTACTAGTTGCTTGAGCTCGATTTCGATATGGGTTTTGAAGTAGTGTATTTGTGAGTTGAGTATTTTGGATTTAGCATATTTTGACATTTTAATTCATATACTAGTTAATTTTGGTTGAAATTTGATTGGTTTCTGTTACTTTTGGGTTGGAATTGGATGTTGAAAATTTTAGTTGAAAATTTTTATGTTGGTAGAAATTGAAGTTAAAGCAAATAACTTGAATATTTTGTTACATATGTAATGTTTTTGTTTTTTTTCATTATCCTGCTTCATAGTCCAATACTGCACTAAGTCAGTCCACCTTAGTCCTGAAACTAATTCAATCCGAGATAGTTTGGTGCAACAAATTCTTGACGGTGAGAACCCCACTGGCCCAGAAAGACGATGTAGCCCAAATCAATCAAGAGAAACATAGGAAAATAAACCACTCAACCGCGACTTCCGCTGTCCAGACTTCTATCACAAGTAAATAACAACACTTTCAGGGGTATTTTCGTACATAAACTCCTATATAAACTCTCAAATCTCAAGCTAGCATTCAGTATGCTCTGCTTTGATTCGAGACAAACTGTGTGTATGTTTGTCAAACAAAGAAAGAGAGAGAGAAGGAGTTAATTAACAATAATAAGAGAGGTAGAGGATGATAACGGCACAAGATTTCTACAAGGTCAGCTGCGCAATTGTTCCACTATACTTTGCAATGCTGGTGGCCTATGCCTCTGTCAAATGGTGCAAAATATTCTCACCGGAGCAGTGCTCTGGCATCAACCGCTTCGTGGCGGTGTTTGCGGTTCCGGTGCTGTCTTTCCACTTCATATCCCAAAACAACCCTTATCAGATGGACACCAAGTTTATATTGGCTGACACTTTCTCCAAGCTCTTGGTTCTTGCTTTGCTTTCGTTATGGTCTATATTGTTTAAGGCAGCAGGAGGGCTTGACTGGCTTATCACTATTTTTTCTGTCGCCACTTTGCCAAACACATTGGTCATGGGCATCCCTTTGCTCAAGGCCATGTATGGCGATTTCACCCAGTCCCTCATGGTTCAAGTGGTTGTGCTTCAATGCATCGTATGGTAATTTCTTTGTTTCTCATTTACTTTTGCTCATTAATTTAGGTTTTCGGTTTTCACATTGTATGCTAGTAAATGTTAGTTGATTTTTTGGGGGAAATGATTTTGGGACTCTTTTTCATCTTCTGCACATTTATTTTTTCTAGTCATCAGATTGGTGTCATTGAACAATCAAAGAAGATTCAAGAGTTATGATATTTAAGAGGGATTGCGTAGAAAGTAAAAATATGTGCACATAAATCACTCTTTTTTGGTGTCTTGTTGGTATTATCCACAGGTTCTCGTGGATTGATTGTATACATGCGTTAATTATTGTTAATTTGTGATTGATTAGGTGCTCAGTTATTGTACAATCTTTGTTGTCTTGTTGGTAATTTCCCACAATTTTTTCTTCTTATACTAATTTAGTATCCATATGCTAAATTGACAAAAAAAAAATCCATTTATTAAGTTTTAGGGTATATTATTTCGTACAAAAATAATTAAGCAGTCTCACTCGATTCTGGTAGGTACACACTTTTGCTCTTTCTCTTTGAATATAGAGCAGCCACTCTACTCATCCAAACCCAGTTCCCTGGCCCCACCGCCGCAGCCATAACAAAGTTCGAAATCGACGATGACATTATCTCCCTGGACGGCCGGAACCCCCTTTGCACCGAGTCTGAAACCGATCAAAATGGGCGTATCCGGGTCCGAATCCGGCGCTCTACATCATCAGTCCCCGGCTCCTCAGCTCTTTCATCCTCTATGGGCCTCACTCCCAGACCATCAAACCTCTCCAATGCCGAAATATTCTCAATCAACACACCTCACCACCATGCAAACCTTGAATTCACTTTGGGATCTGGTGACGTGGCCTTTGGGTATCGATCTACCAGCCCTCAACTCTCCGCCGGGTACGCGTCCTCGGACGCGTATTCCCTGCAGCCAACTCCACGTGCTTCAACTTTCAATGAAATTGACACGACCACATTCTCCACCACCGCCAATACCCCGGTGTGGGCCAGGTCTCCGGCGACGGGGAGATTTTCACAGCAACCGTCTCCGACGTTTAACGGCGTGAAGATGGTATGGGAGTCACCTGCGAAGTGTCAGGGTGGTGGTGGTGATCAGAGACAAGGATATTTCAAAGATGTTGGAGGTACGTACGCATATCGACCTATCTATTTGTTGCTTCTTTTTAGGGTTTCTGGTTTGAAGGGGACAGGACGCTGTCGTATTGTAGGAGAAGAACATCAACAGGACATGCAGCTTTTTCAGGGAGTTTGTACGCTTCGGCCACAAATAGTAACGAACCAAAATAGTTTGAAAAATAGCACTCGCGTATATTTACAAATATTTTTGAGGTATGCCATACACACACTTCATTTTACTTTTCACACATTTTTGATAATTTTTGTCCGTTAATCTTCTTCAATTCATCCGATCCGACGGCCGAAAATTAAAAAAATGTATGAGAAGTAAAATAAGGTGTGTCAATATCACACATGATATTTTTTTTTTTATCAATAAAAGAAATAAAATTAAATTCAATAATACTTTCCTGTCAAAAATTACAATCCCCTTGGCCAATTGGGCTTTTTTTATGTTAATTAAATATAAAATATTTTTCTATTTTAATTTTTTATTTGTTGGATCTATTTGTTTATTAAAAAAAACAAATGGAAGGTAACCACCAAGTGAGTTTGTGTTAAAAGTATTATTTAACTCTATTAATCAATTTTAATAATTTTTGGAAAAAAAATCAATTATAATATTTTGGAGGAATTGTTGTTAACACTCCAAAAATCTCATTTGGCACTCCAAACTTTCTATAATTAGAAAGAAAAATACACTTGTGAGGAGTGTAGAATGAGATTTTTAGAGTGCTAATAACAATTCCCTATTTCGGAGTTCTAGTTAATTAAGAGTGGGGCAAAATTTGATATTTTGAATATTTCACCATTTTTCTTCTTCTCCCTACACACACACACTAACTACATTTTGCAACATCTAGGATCGTAAAATTATATAAATTTATAATTTTGTTTGTCCAATGTCTAATCCTTCATTAAATTGCTGATTAATTTGAATATGTGGTACAAATGTGACTTATACATCATCAATATAAAAGTTTCATGTTTTACTATGTCATCAATCTAATGAAAAATCAAAAAACCACCAACTAGTATTGCAATCTTATGGTGTCTCCCCTTACAGTAGATATCATTGTATAAGAGAGAAAAAAAGGCATCAATTGCTACAATTTAATCATTTTTAGTGCAATATGAGAGAACTAAAATTTCATGATCCATTTTAAAAATCACTATTTATCTGAGGGTGTAAAATATTATTAGCTCAAAGTTATACAAATATCATATTAAAATCATAATATAACCTGCAGGCCAACTCAATTATTTTACTATATTTATGTATCATGTCTTCTCCTAGTGCAAACATGACCAACCTCAAAAAGACATGTGGTGTCTCCACCCAAGCATAATTGAAGAGAAAAGTATACCAAACACTAAAATCATCTTGAATTTGTAGCTAGTTACATTCTACTTTGCCGGCAGACCCTTCATTGATAGGTGCCATCATTTTCTTGAGAGCACGTGTGTAATGATAAAAGAAGATGTTTGATTACTTAATCTTGGCAATAGTCACGGTAAAGAATCCTATAAATTATGATAACACCGTATCATGCTCACCCAAAATTTTTATTTTCTAATTATGTTGTCTCATTGTGTTCCATCTTCATAAAAGGAGGAGTATAGCTTTATAATATTTATAATAATAATTATTATTTTAGGGTTTCTTTGATAATTATATCATTTTTAGTATTAAATTTGTGTGGTTTATGGGAAAATTTGCGAGGAAATGGAGGGATAAATAAAAAAGATTAGAGGAGAATGTTGGGAAAGATGTTGAAGAAATATATACACAATATAAAAACTAAAAACAAAAGAAAAAAACTATTCTAAGTTATTTCACTTTCAAAATAAATTTTGTTTTCAATTTTCTTCTTTATTTCTTTCTTTACTTCCCACCACCCTTCTTCATCATTCCTTTTCTTCATATACTTTCTCAATATACATCTCAAACACAAAAATTTAAAACTAAAAATAAAATAGTTATAAAACGATCTCTCATATTGAGGCCCTATTATTCTAGATTAATCAAGAAACTTCTTATCTAAATGTATGTTTCGAATTGACAATCGAATTTGTCAATGTAAAATGTCGTTATTATCTGTCTCCAATTAAACAAATAGGGACTAAAAAATATCTATAACAAGTCAAGGTTATATTGTAGTAATATATTCATGTATGACTCTTTGTAATCAATAATTCCATTTTCTCATTGTAATTTGTCAACATATGAGCTTGTAGTGAGAGTCCAAATTATGAGCTCGTTTGGAAGTTCTTTAAAATAGTTAAAAGTGTTTTTGGTGAAAATATTTTGGAACTAATTCTTAATAATAAAAAAATGCATATAGCACTTCAAGTATTTTTTAAACCCAAAAACATTTTCTCTAAAAGCTATTTCAATAATTTTAAAAGCACTTTCAAACGACCGCTATATTGTAGCCATCAATTTAGAATTCTAAAGAATGATTTCACTATCGTTTCAGATAAAGAAATTAGCTTTAGAGACTGCACCAAAATCCCAATGCCGGAGGTGACGGATACGAAGGTCGAAGCAGCTGCTAATCAAGAAATGCCAAGTGCCCCAGTCATGCTAAGGCTTATACTAATCATGGTTGGAAGAAAGCTTTCCCGCAACCCAAACACATACTCAAGTGTGTTAGGCCTTGTCTGGTCTCTCATTTCATTCAAGTGAGCAAAATTATCATCTGATACTTTTTTAATCATCCTTCTTAACAGCTCTATTAATTACTCTAACTTACATACTAGGGCATGCCAATTCATGATAATTATTTCTTTCATGTTTCAGGTGGGATGTAGGGATGCCGAGTTTGGTGAAATATTCCATAAAATTGATATCAGATGCGGGTCTGGGGATGGCTATGTTCAGTTTAGGTATATCATCTTGCAACACAAACACATGCAAATGAATATAATAAACAGGAGAAAGACTATTATTTCTAACTTTTTTTAAAGGACTATTTTCTAATTTTTTTTTTTTTCTTAGGACATTATTAGTCCTTCATGTGGCATACAGTTTATTTAGTAATAAAGAGCTTATATTGCCACAATTGATATATCTATTATTTGAAGAGAAATGCTCAGGAGATTTTTTTAAAGTGGGACTCTCCATAGATTTTCTGTCACCTCGCAGTTTAACAGTAATTAATTTTCACGCAAACATTATAAAACATTGTGCTAAAAACAGAAGGTGGTAGAGACTCTAGAGAGAGTATACCCATTTTCAAATAATCTCCTTAGCATTTCTCTTCATATAATAGATATATTAATGAGGCATTATATTTTTCTAAGAATCTTATTATTGCAAGGAGCTTACGTACTCATACATCGTTATTGAGCTCGAAACATATTCTTGTCAATGCTTTGGTGTTATTCATTTCTAAATTATTTTTCTTCCAAAAGCAAAGCGCGAGCAATGAATCACATGAATTGCTTGTGCCGTAGTCGTGAATATTAGTTTGAAAATTGCACTTCTACATATACTGAGGAAACTTTGATGTTTTGGCTGGCAATATCGTTTTGAAAATTTCATGCAGGGTTGTTCATGGCCCTTCAGCCTCGTATTTTAGCGTGTGGCACAAAAAGGGCAACAATGGGGATGGTGGTCCGATTTATTTGCGGGCCTCTTCTAATGGTTGCTGCCTCTGCCGCTACTGGTCTTAGAGGAGTAAAACTACATGCTGCCATAGTCCAGGTACTGTTTTCTTATAGTCCAGGTACTGTTTTCTTAAAGAACCTGTGTAATACACATATATATACATGAGTGAGCTCCATAAATAGTCCCTGCATATATATATATCGTATATGTATGCATGCATATATAAATAATCTAGCTAGTCATTTTTGTTTTTTGTTTTTTAAATAATCTAGCTAGTCATCTTTTGTTTTTTGTTTTTTCTTAAATAATGATTTTATAAGGGTTTGAAATGTTGAATTGATGATTTACCAGGCAGCGCTTCCACAAGGAATAGTACCATTTGTCTTTGCAAGGGAGTACGGTTTGCATCCAGACATTTTAAGCACAGGGTAAGTAAATTTTAATAGACGAACTTTAAAGCATATTGATCAATAATTTCATTACGATCACTATTCGAGAATACTAATAACAATTCCTTTTATATGAGTTTGAACAAAATAAAAATTAAAAAATGAATGCATATGAAGAGAAAAAATCAGGGAAAAATGGAAACTTGGTATGAAGTTTATAAAGGTGCTGCTTAAGCCCAAAAAGAGGGAAGGAAAATAAAATATTTGAGTGCTATGGAAAATCTTGAAGTAATTATTGTTGGGGAAATGAGACTAGGCTTTTGCTAGTTTTCATTGTGTACCCTAACCTTCAAACATAAGAATAGACTAAAGAAGAAAGTAAGCTAAAGCATGAAAATCAACAATCTTCTAGTTTTCATCACTTCCCTATCGGCCTGTTTAATTTATTCACACTTCCCTACCGGTTTAATTTATTCATCAGGAGATGATCATGGCAAATGGTAGCAGCTTTGTTAATTATAGTTACAAAGTTAAATGACACTCCTAGTTTTCTCAATCAACACATCCAATAATCGCTCACGCGTGAAATTTATTGGCGACCCTTTAAAGTGTTTGAGTGTGAAGAAATAAAGTTTAATAAATGTGGAGGGAGTAGTAGGACAGATCATAGATGATGTGCAACTGAAAAAATTGATTTGCCCAATTGGCTTCTGAAAGTGACTTCTTTTCATTGGAAGAGCAAATCACAGGCACACACACCATAGTGCACAAGTCAATTTAGAGGGAGGGAAGGGAGGGAGAGGAGGGAGGGGGTGGGGGAGGAAGGAAGCTGCAAAATACTTATTTTGTTCGTGTGCAAAAACCCTAACTACAATATTAATATATATATATATATCTGTGTGTGTGTGTGTGTATCTACCTATCTTTGTATTTACTGCATGCTTGGATAAATAACTTATAATGCTATTTTGCAGGGTTATCTTTGGTATGTTAGTTTCCTTACCAGTGACGCTCCTCTACTACATACTTCTAGGCTTATATTAACTGAGGAGAAAGAAGATTATGAAGGGCCTGCATTTTCAGTGGATTAAAGCAAAATGGAGTATCCAAAGCTAACTGTGTTCTTAAATACATTATGTCCTCTAATTGTCTAAGGACCAAACTCCACAGTGTTATGAGAAGATTAGAATGTGACAAATTATGAAGATGTTTTCAGGGCTCTACTAATGACCTGAGGGGTCTGGTGTCATATTAGTACATGGACTAGTGGTAGCCGAAAGGAAGAAGGATATCATGGCTTATGATGAAGTTAGTAGACTTATCTTTCTTCTTGGGGATGGGTAAAGTTTCCACAACCATGTATTTTGACTCAAGAAAGAAAAAAGGCAAAATCATGTTGCTCCTACTATTTTTCTTCTATTTTTTTTATCCCTTTAATATTTACAGCAATCATTACAAAATAGTTTCGTGCTTTCTGCTAAGAAGTTTTATGTGAAACCAAGGAGTTTTATCTTGCAGACGAAGTTTGTCGTGGAGAGAAAGCATGCATGATTCATTAATTATCCTTGTCATAGAAAGCTGGCGGGAAGGGATGCTCTCCTGATCCCTTTCATCAAATTCATTAATCCGAATTTTTGAAATTTGATTTAACGGTTAAAGTTATTATAACTTTTAAAGTGGCCCTTATTTTTTACTGTTAAATCAAATTTTAAGGGTCTAAATTAGTAGATTTGGTGGATTTAATGGAAGAGATCCGGAGATGATCCCTTTCCAAAAGCTGGCATTCTTGAATGTAGGGGATTTGAATGTAGGGGAAATCCAATCACTTTTATAATGTGGGGGAAATTGCGGGGTTCTGGGCATTCTTTGATTGAAATATATCAGACTGTGCAAATCAAAACAAGGTGTGTAAGATACAAACGCTATTCACGGAGTGATGGGAACAATGTAATGACGCTATTCACGGAGTGGTAGGAACAACTTGAAAAAAATATAGCTCAACTTTTTATAAGTTCATGTCAAGTTTCAATGTTCATGGAACTCATTCTCAACACAACATAGTATCAATGTTATATTAGCAACACTTACATTAAATAGCGACTTCATATCAACAACATTTCTTAAATATTGATGCCATGAACAACATCTCAATATTGTCGATTCCGCCGAAGACGGTGACTGCAAACGCAGCCAAAACCCGGAACCCACTACAATCTCTGAATGACGCCAGCAATTTGACTTTCTATGATTACTGTCATATTGGTGCGGTTCCAATTCTCTGTATGTAACTAGATTTCTTCTTTTTGTTGTGCTCTTGTTATCATGGGTTTTAAGTGTCGGTCATGCACTTTGCTTTACACAAACAATTATATACAATGTTATGCTGTTGTTTTCGTGGGTTTTGGTTGCTTTAGTGTCTATGTACAGTTAGGAATAAAAAGAGGAAGGACATGTCATGAAACTTGACATCAAAGGTGACAGGTATTATGTCTTATATTTCTGATACATTTAATTTGATACAAATAGTATTTATATTGTGTTCAATCCTCACAATCTTAACCATGTGATTCCCAACAAATTTTAGAAGGTCACAGATTAGATTTCTGTGAATATCAACATACACATAGATGGGACATACATTTTAAGGAAAACGTACCTACTCGTCTGCAGGAGGGTTGAAGTGGACTTTGAGAACTAGTGTTAGAGGACATCTTTGAGGATTGTTCTTAATTTATTACATTAGTGATTATTCTCTGGATTGTAAGTACCTCATTTTTCTAATATATTACATTGGTTTTTTACATGTTTTACCGTTAGTGTTGTTTTATTAAGGGTAATATTAATCATTTTTTAGATAATAATTGTATGTTTGAAAGATTAATTTTCTTTTTCAACCATATATTTGTATTTCTGAGGGCCTCGTGGTCGCTAAATGGTGGTTGTGACAACAATGCCTTCATAAATAGTAATTTATTTTTGGAAATAGAATTTTAATGGCAAGTATTGGTTGAAAATATATAATCACAAAAAATATATGTTGTCGTTGGGAAAGTATTTTCGACAATCATATAGGTACGCATTCGCAACTATATTGACATGTCAAAAATGAAATAAGTTTGCCGTTTAGAATATTTATTCTAACAGAAAGATAACTAGTAACAATGAGTGATGTGCGTCGAAAATAAAGTAATTTTGACAGTTGATCGCAAAAAAATAATAATGGAAGAATTTCCAACGACTAGAGGGGGCTTTTTTCCCCCAGAAAAACTTTTTGGACGGCTAAATGCCTTTTTCGACAGCATGTAGCCTCACTAGAACCAATTCGTATTGTTGCGGATCTTCTCTTATCTCTACCTTTAAATCATCAAATTGTCGATTGGTGGAGGGATTTGATATCCAATCTCTACTTCTCCTTCGTCTTCAGCTTCATCGCAACCACCACTGCGCTGATTTTTAGCCACCAATGTGTCATCACGAACAACCACCACCACCACTTATAGCTCATACATTTCATGCATGTATACCATCCATTTCTAATTTTTTTTTACGTTTTACTCTATTTTGTGTTTGTGTACAATTTCTTGTATTCTAGGATTCATTTGAGGGCAAAAGAAGTAAAAATTGGCATTATGGGAGTTTGAGAGAGAATCACATGTGGAGAGGTGAAGATTGGTGTTGATTTGAAATCCAAATAAGGTTTAGAGATAACTCTAGATGAATCTAGCTTTCTAAGAAAACCAAGAGCAGAATGACAGATGAATGAGATTTCTACTCTAATTTGGAGATGTCAAATGAAAAAAATATTCAAATAAAAAAATCAGTTGTTGGAATATCCTTACAATTTGCTACAGCCTCTTTTTACCACATAAGAACTTGCATTTCAACCACCTTTACATACACCTTTCATTTTGGACGAATTTCACAACTCCAGCCATCCATCTTTCTCATTTTTCATTCACACTCAAAGGACTAGCCGTTCCATACACTTCCACCGTTCACACTCATCTCAAAAGGTTGTTCTTAAAAAAGTTCAACATCATAATTGCTTCAAGGGTTTTCTCTCTTGAATTACTTCACTCATGTTTTTGTATTTTTATTTCAATTTTTGTGGGATTTCGATATAGCCTTGCAAAATTGATCCATGTTATAGATAAAGTGTTCAATTCATCAATATGTTTCTTGTTTCATTCACATAATCTATTGTTTAATTTGTTTGTTTATCTTAATGCTTGATAAACGTTAGGGCTGCCTACAGATTATTTGATGAAGGTTATGGTACACGTCATGCTTAATCTTGGTGGACATGTGAATGAGTGAAAAGAATGCTATGCAAACATCATGTTGTGTATTTTCTTTCATTATTTGAGTTTTCTTGCATGCTATTGACTCTTAATTTGGAATTGAATTTTCACATCCCAATTAGTTTGCAGATTAGGAGAATTTGATCAAAATCACACATCATATGGCTAATCATATATATGTAAAACAAATTAACTTTGGAAACAGGGTGGTAGTTGAATATGGCTTAACTTGATAAACATGGAATTGGTCGTGTAATGTGTGAATTCGAAATCCCTGGTCCCATCCTCATTGATTCCAAATCAATATATCATTCGTATTATTTTCTTTCATTTTAAGTTATTTTCCTTTACAACACAAAAATCATATTCAATTTGTTACTTTCATTGTTTAGTTAGGGTTCTCTCAAAGCTAGTAATTTACAAAGGTCCAATTAGTCCCTGCGGTTCGACACCCTTATTTTCCCAAGTAGTATATGCCAAATAAACTTGCTAAGATAAGCCAAAGACTTGAATGGATAAAAGGCAACATTATTGAGACCCTTGTGTCACCTAGTGCTCAAATTAACCGAAAGGAAGAGGACGAAAACTCTTCTAGATTAGCAAGTGTAGAGGTCACCTAGTGCTTAAATTAACCGAAAGGAAGAGGACGAAAACTCTTCTACTCTAATTCTGACCAAGAAGAAGACATGGCAAACAATAACAAGATAATTGAGTTTTGGAAGATTATGCTCGATCGGTTATACTAGATTCACCTTCGTGCATCTTACTGCCCACTAGAGCTGGAAGCTATGATCTCAAATCTTTACATTTTCACATGCTTCATTCTTTTTATGGTTTACCTAACAAAGATTTGTTAGCTCATATTAAAGAATCTTTGCCAGGAGTGAGCAAAGCAAACCTAAATATGAGGATTTTTTCCTGCACCTATTTAACAATAAAGTTAAGGATTAGCTAATGGCTTTAGCACCTGGTTTGCTCACCACTTGGGATGTCGTAGCTAAGAATTTTTGAGGAAGTTTTTCTCTACTCAAAAGACAATCTTAAGGGTTTAGGGCCCAACTGTTCAACTTTGCACAACATTATGGAGAACCTTTCAATGAATGTTGGAAGCGTTTCAAGGGTTTTTGCTATAATGTCCACATCATCAGATACCTTTTTACTTACACATGCAAATTTTTTTTTTTATGATGGACTAGTCCAAACATGTCAATTTGAAGAAAAAATATATTCAAGAGTCATATAACATTTATGAGATGTTGGGATCTGATGCTTAACCCAAAGATGCAAGAGCTAAATGAGCTGGAGTGTATAAAATGGGGCTCTAATAATGATCTTACTTTGCAAGAGTTTGATTTCTATTATTATTTATTTATTACTCTCCTAATAAATTCATTTTCTTGATGCATATGTTGATTGATTAATGAATTCTCCTTATGGCGTTTCGATCAAATTTGTTTTTGCATGTTGAGTTTTTTAAGCTATAATTTTAGAATTAAATTTTACAAATTAATCTTTATGGTGAAAAATCTTATGGTGCGACTTCATTCTTACCTCAATTAGTTTCGAATAGTTTACACAAATTCAAGTTTTATTTAGTTTGAGTCAATCAAATCTAAATTTGTGTATTTTCATATCATGTGTCTATGGTTGAAGCTAAATTCGAAACTGAAAAAAAAAGTGTAGAATAGAAATTAATTCTAAGGTAATTAGTGTGAGGTTTATACCTAAACATAGCTGGGGTTATCCACTTTCATTATAGTCTAGTTGTTTATTCTCTATTATAAGTATGAAATTTTGGGAGCATTTTTGCTCACCACTATTTAGTGTAGTGTGATTACCACCTTATTTATCACCGTTAAATAAGTTTGAATTTTCAAATTTGTGTCTATTCATTACATGAATCTCGAAATTCAAACTCATATAACGGTAAAAAAAATGAGATAATGAGCATACACCACACTCAATGGTGATGAGCAAAAATACACTCTGAAATTTTATTTTTGACTTACATAGACTGAGATTTTCACATGTTGTATTAATTCCACTAGAAGTTCTTGGATTCTGCTTTCAAATAATCTCTTTTTTCGTTATTATATTTTGGGCTTATTATACAGTATTGTGAAGCCCAAAACCAAAGAATAAGAAGCCCAGAGATTAGAGCCTGTCTTGTACGTGTTTAAAGCAAGACGAGACAAATTGTTTTTTTTTTTTTTTTTTTTTTTTTAATTTTAATTTTACACTTGACACTAGTAATTAGAATATCTTGGGTGGTCAGTAACCATGCCAAAACTAAATACAACAGTAAATTGATTGGCCCCCACGCTATTAGAACAGCTTATATAGTAGGGAGAGGATCCCTTTCTACCAAATTCACCTAGTTCAGGATTCAGGCTGTTGGATTTTGATTCAATGGCTACAGTTATTATAACTTTTAAAATGGCCCATTGTTTGTAGTCGTTGGATCAAATTTCAATGACTCGGATCCCGAACTAGATGGATTTGGTGGAAAGGGATCCGGAGAGGAACCGTATGAGTATACTCTGATGTAAGATTTTGTCAACAAAATAAAGATACTTAAACAAAGCTTACACATCTCTATTTCTATTAACATTAAGGCCTCGTTTGACAGCTTTGACTGTATTGACTATTTCATTCGGATAGAATAATTTGTCATCAGCTAGTACTGACTAATTAGTCGGACATTTGATGTAGTATCAGACTAATAGTCATATTATTTGTATTGTGTTTGTATTGTACCGAATAAGATAACTTATAACTATTTTTTTTTTTAAAGAAAATAATTAATCATTAATGAAAAAGAAAAAGAATAAAAAACAAAAAATAAAGTTGTCAAATGCAAAAAGAACCCGGTTTGATGATTAATGGAAAAGAAAAAGAATAGGATAAAAAAATAAAAAAAAAAAAAAAATAAAAAAAAAACAAAGTTGTCAAATGCAAAAAGAACCCAGTTAGTGGCACCGCCACCATTGGCTTCGTCATATCCCACCGCTGGCTTCCTCGTATCCATTGAGACCTTAGTCCACGTCAGAAATACATTCTTTGAAAACCCAGCAGCTGATTACACCATTTATCCACATGAAATCTCTCCCAATTTTGAATTTAATCCCCACACACCAACAAAATCAATTAGCAATTAAGCCACAAACATAGATATTCGAATCGCGATGCCTATAAATGGAGGTCACAATGCCCAGGAACGGAGGTCACAATGCCCAGAAACGGAGGTTGCAACGCCCAAGAACGCAGGTCACGGTGCCCACTTAGGTTCGATCTGCTACCTCCAGTTCTCTGTTTGTATCTGCTTGGTGTGGATCGTTCGATCTACTACCTCTGGATCTTTGTTCGTATCTGCTTGGTGTTAATCGAAGGTTGCAACCCTCAAGATCAGATGGTAGGATAAGTCTAAGAAAGGCGAGTGTGATTTTTCTTTGGCAGGAGTCCGACTAATAATACCAAGGTTGCGGAGGGGATAATGAAGCGGGTGGGAGGGGTATTAAAATGGTGGGGCCGAATTAAATAATTCGGTGCTTATTTAATACCAAACTTACCGGTATTATTAGTAATATCCAATGGTCTTATACGACATGCTAAACGAGGCCTAAAAGCTATCATTGCGGTATATATCTGTTTTTTTTATATATGCTACAGCCCAAATCCACTAAATCATCTAATCGGAATCTTTAAAATTTGATCCAATGACTAAAGTTATTATAACTTTTAAAATAACCTCCTTTTTATAGTCATTTGACCAAATTTCAAGAATTTAGATTGATTGATTAGATGAATTTAATGTAAGAAATTCGGAGATGATTTTCCGATTTGAGCACGCATAAAGCGGTAATATGGCCGCTGATAACAATATCACTATGCCACCACGTGCCTTCCAATGTTAGCCACGTCGCAAATCCGGCGGAAACAAAGGCGCCGATGGTACTAAAAAGCAGAAACGGTCGTGGTCCAAATCCATTGGCGGTTTTGGTTTTACAAAACTAGAGTTTGCAAGCAATAAAAAATTCAAAAAAAAAAATTCAAAAATTCAAAAGTTGTTTTATGATTAGAGTTTGATATCCACACATCTCTTATGATTTATTATTCAAGTAATCAAGTAAATTAAAATTTTAAATTAAATTTATAAATTATCTAATGTGTCATCAATATAAAATAAACACGTTAATCAATAATTTAATAATATTATCAATAATATTATCATATAATTTATAAAATATAGTTTAAATAAATACATTTTTTATTTTGGTAAAATTAAATAAATGATTTTTCTATCTAACTTGGATGCTTTCTTATATGCGCACACAGAAATTGATCACCGAGTAGTTAGTTTGGGCTGCAAGTAATAAACTATGGTGGAAAATGGTATTTTCGTACGTTTACTAGTAGTGGTTTGTTTTATTCTGTCACCGCTATAAATAGTTTGCTTTCACTTTCTCCTGTTTCCAAAACCAAAACCACCGTCTTTTGAACGTCATCAATTATACTACTTATAGCAAAAATACATCAAACATCACAAGAAAAAAGAAGCTCATCCTCCATAATGTCTACAGCTGGTCAGGTTATCAGATGCAAAGGTGAGCATCGACCATTTTCTCTCTCCTTAGGTTAATTGTTTGATTACAACTCGTCAGGTTATCGTGGCGTTTTGCATCAGTAATTGATCGATTGATTTACCACTTTGATAGATTGTCATGTTCATCACTCTGATCATGCTTGATCATGTTTCTTGTTGAACTCTTTTGTTTGACTTGGATTCTCTTTCCTTTTGGAGTGATCAATTTTTTTTCTTTTATCTTTTTACATGATCCTACTGCTGGTTTATTTTTCTTTTTTAATATAAAGATGCTTGGGATTTTCTATTTTGTTTTAAATATTGTTTATAATTGGTGATGATGAGGATGAGGATTAGGTTTTCGTGGATTTCATGAGAAGTTAAATTTTAGTTTCGAAAATTTGGAAATTGATTAAAAAGAAATTAACTTGGCAGCGGACTGAATAATCTGCTGTAATGAATTTTTGTCTCTATTTTTCCATAAATTGTAGCTTTCATTACATTTTGAAAATCTTGATCTTGTTGACGGTAATTGTGGTAAAAATACTGATTTCATCGATGTATTTGTTGCTAATCGCATTGGGATTTGTCGGTTGCAGCCGCGGTGGCATGGGAAGCGGGGAAGCCACTGTCAATTGAGGAAGTGGAGGTGGCACCACCGCAGAAGCATGAAGTTCGCTTGAAGATCCTCTTCACCTCTCTTTGCCACACCGATGTCTACTTCTGGGAAGCCAAAGTAAAAACTTCAACTTCGAATGCCATTTTCTACTTTAATATCTGCGTATCGATAACTACATCATTAAGCATGATTCTTCATATGTTTATAGTACTTAGTCCATAACTTGCAATTGATTAGTGAAGTTAAGCATGATTTTGAGTGCTAAATCTAATGTGATGATAAATCGTATACATGGCATTTTCGTGCTTAGAATGTCAGCTGTTGGAATTGAAACATATATGTTGTGTGACAGGGACAACAACCGCTGTTTCCTCGCATTTTCGGTCATGAAGCTGGAGGGTATGTACACATCTATGAATATTAATGCTACATAATTTGTAATTAACTTAGTATTTGCTTCCATTTTACACAGTTTGTTTACTGTTCTAAATTTTGTTTGCTTAACATTTTGTGTTTAGAATTGTGGAAAGCGTAGGCGAGGGCGTAACTGAACTCCAGCCGGGTGACCACGTCCTCCCTGTGTTCACTGGGGAGTGCAAGGAGTGCGCGCACTGTAAGTCAGAGGAAAGCAACATGTGTGATCTGCTGAGGATCAATACTGATAGGGGTACCATGATCAATGATGGCCAGTCCAGGTTCTCCAAGGATGGAAAACCAATTTATCACTTTGTAGGTACTTCTACCTTCAGTGAATACACTGTTTGTCACGTTGGCTCAGTTGCTAAGATCAACCCGGCTGCTCCCCTTGACAAAGTTTGTGTTCTTAGTTGCGGAATATGCACAGGTTCGAAAGACTTCTCCCATTTTAATAGTTAAAAACTTAGAATCAGAAATTAGGGATTTTTCAACTTTTCTTTCTGGAGCAATCAATTGTTGTTTCTGTTTGTGTATTTGAAGGTTTTGGTGCCACTGTGAATGTTGCAAAACCGAAAAAGGGTTCATCTATTGCCATCTTTGGATTGGGAGCTGTTGGTCTTGCTGTAAGTCATTCTTATTGCTCCTCTGTTATGGCTCTTTTGGATAGTTTGGAGTATTGTAATGATTTTCTTGTTCATCTTTTTTCATTTTAGGCTGCTGAAGGTGCAAGGGTTTCGGGCTGTTCAAGGATCATTGGTGTTGATTTGAATGCCAGTCGCTTTGAGGAAGGTCAGTCAATATGATTATACATCTATTTAACGATTAAGGACTTAGTTACGCGTCTTCATGTCTGGTTGAGATGTCATTCACTAAATAATTTCTATACTTTATGGCAGCCAAGAAGTTTGGGGTGAATGAATTCGTGAATCCGAAAGATCATAACAAACCTGTGCAAGAGGTTAGTTATAGAAATCTCTTTGATATATGTTTGTGTCCGATTGATTAGAGCAAAGCATTTCCGTTTCCCCCATTTGGTGCTTCTCTTATTTTTAACACTCCATTTAGTGTTAGTGATTATCAGCTCTTAGCGACTAACATTTGACTTTGATTAAAAGGTGATTGCTGAGATGACCAACGGCGGAGTTGATAGGAGTGTTGAGTGCACCGGAAGCATCCAGGCTATGATCTCTGCATTTGAATGTGTTCATGATGTAAGTAATTCTAAACCACTTTTTGTTGTTCAATTAGCTAAGATGCTAGAATATGCAATAACATTGCTTTCAGAATCTAAAATCATACTTTTTCTTTCTAAATTTAGGGTTGGGGTCTCGCTGTACTTGTTGGTGTGCCAAACAAAGATGATGCATTCAAAACCCATCCAATGAATTTCTTGAACGAGAGGACTCTTAAGGGTACCTTCTATGGCAACTACAAGCCCCGCACCGATCTACCAGGTGTCGTGGAGAAGTACATGAACAAGGTATGTTTCTTTTACAACCAAGTCCGCGAACCACCCTAGTTTTTCGTATTTAAGTATCAAGTCCTTTGCCTAAAGGCCTAAGCATTTTAAGTTGGATATTCCTTGTGAATTTGCTGCACAACTATTTTAGTTAGTTTTGAAAATGGCAATGTGGTAAGACTGAACTTGTTTGATCTTGCAGGGGCTGGAAGTGGAGAAATTCATCACTCATTCGGTCCCATTCGCTGAGATCAACAAAGCGTTCGACTTGATGCTTTCTGGACAGTCCATTAGGTGCATCATCTGCATGGAGAATTAGAGAAAAAAAACTAGTTATGCAAAACTAGTTTGGTTATGGATCATCAAAGCAGAGCAATAGTCCATTAGGTGGTGCATCATCTGCCTGCAGAATGGAGGGAATTTATATCTATCTGATGTGTATTCAATAAGTTTTGTTATGGGTTTGAGGGTTTTTGCAAATTTGGAGAGGAGAAGCAACTTACGGTATTGCTGTGCTTTTAAAAATAAATTGCTTCTGCTGTGTTGTAAGAATTATTAGTTGTGAGATAAAACAATTAAGGGTTTGGTAAACAATAATTTTAAAAGCACTTTTAATGTAAAAACTCAGTGTGGTAAATTTTGATATAGAAGTGCTTTGAGTGTGTATAATGACAGTTGAGGATAGTTTGACAAAAAGAAACTGAACTCTCACTACATACATTATTTTGATAAACAAATTGTTTTACAAAATTTACACTGACACGAAAGGGTTATGGAGGGGCTTGGCCCGAGGGGGTGGTCGTGGCGTGCTGGCTAGGGGACGAGGGGTGGTGGATGGAAGGCGAACGATGAGATGGGAACTGGGAAGGAATGTACAGTGAAGGGAGGACAAAGACTGTCATTTTGTAAAATAAGTGAGGTTTATCATTTACATTTTAGATGAGTGCCCTAATATTGAGATTGAAATTCAACCTCTGCTGCCGCCAGCACCAACCTCCCTGCCACCTCCCTGCCACCTCCTGCTACCTCAACACCAGCACCGGATGCTCCCTGGCACCGCCCCGCTACCCAAAACCATAAACCCTAAACCACATCACCCAATGGTGACCTGTTTGCTTTAGGCATAATCAAACTGAAGACCCCATTATATAAGTGATCCTCGCCGCCTACTTTACCATTGCCTCTTACGAGTCCATATTATACTATATATTTCACCCTAATTTTAGTTATAATTTATTAGTTATTTTGATAGGATTTTGATATTTTGTTATATATTTTTAATGTAGGACATTCGACTTCATCAGGAGTAAAACGTGATCAAACGGATGAATTTTGGAGTGGTTTAAATTGGAGGATGTTTGCGAGTCTTTCAAGATGATTGTGTCAAAATTCCAAATTTTTTTACCATGCTAGTTGACCATGGCAATGAAATAAGGGCCCAATGTAGAGTTTTCCTAGATTGACGTTTTTGGACGTTTTAGATATTTTAAGGGTCAATATGGCATATCTTGAGGAAGATTCCTTCTAAGGATTTGTTAGGGATGTCTCAAGCTTTAAAAAGAGACATTTTGGGACCAAATCGGAGTTGATTTGGTTGGTCAAAAGATGGATTTTCTTTGCAGTCCGAATTTCAGTTTAAATATGAAACATTTTATTTCCTAACTATCTTATTTTATCATGTTTCCTAGTTTTTAGAAGACATTTTCTAGGTAGGATTTTATTTTGTAGTATTATAAATAAGACTATTTAACCATTAAAGGCAGAGGAGAAGAATGCAAGCACTACTTTGGAGAATTCGACAATTCAAGTTTATTTTCAAGGTGTTTTCTATCCATATTCTTAATAATAGTTTGTTTTATAATTGTTCGTAACTAGTTTCATTTGCTAGGTGTTTTACATCCATTTCAAACACACAGAAATGGATCATTTTCCTGGAGATCTTAGGGATTCCGTAATCGTGACTGTTCATCGTATGCGATCAGTTTTCGTTAAATAATATTTATATTTAATTTTAAATTTTAAAGTTTGAAATAATTTCTGACCACACGATGTACAATAAACAGTCATGATCACGAGATCCCTAGAATTCCCAGGAAAATGATCGGCAAGGATCCTTTTCCCACAAAAATTAGCTTTCCATTTCTCCCCTTCTATCAAAGGAGGTGGATTGTCTGCCCTCCTATTTCCATACTCTCTCCATGCCCTCTTGTGATGTGTGGTCACGGTTAAGCTACGTTAACATTTTATATTAATTTTTTATAGAAATAATAAAACAAAAAGTCATAGGAATATAAAATGTTGACGTGGCTTAACCGTGACTACACAAACATAAGGGCATAAGGAGAGTATGGAAATGGGAGGGCAGACAATCCACCTCCTCTATCAAAACCACTGTGCCCCTGGGTTTTCAAAACCAACAGTTTCCCTAAATTCTTAAAATGACATTATTGCTCTTTTCTTATTATTGCTAGTGAGTATTACGATCTGATAGTATTTTTATGGGTAAAGTACAAAAAACTACCTCAACTATTGGGGTCACATCAGTTTCATACCTCATCTTTTAAAATTGACAATGTCATATCGCATCTTACGAATTTGTGACAATGTCATACCTCCATCAATTTTTCTCTTAGTTTTTCTGTTAAGTGTTGACGTGGCAAGAGACAGGAACCACTCACTAATCCAGCTGGATTAAAAAATAATTAAATATATTTTTAATAATTAAATATTAAAAAAATTAAGAATAAAAAAACAAAACAAAAAAAATTTCCTAGGGGTAGGGCATCCCCTTTCCCTCTCCTTCTTCTTCTGGTTTTTTTTTTTACTCCTCTTCTTCCTCCTTCTCCTGGGTAGGGTTTTCAAACTCTTTTTTTTTTTACCTCGTCCTCTTCTTCCTCGTCCTTCTTCTTCTTCTTCTTCTTCTTCTTCTTCTTCTTCTTGGGGGGGGGGGGGGGGCGCGGGTGGGGTTGGGTTTTCATTTTTTTTTTTCTTCCTCCTTCTCTTCTTCCTCCTTCTTCTTCTTCTTTGGTTCTTCCTCCTTCTCCTTGGGGGGGGGGGGGGGTTGGGTTGGGTTATCAATTTTTTTTTTTTTCCTCCTTCTTCTTCTTCGGTTCTTCCTCCTCCTGGGGGGCGGGTGGGGTTGGGTTTTCAAATTTTATTTTTTTTGTGTTAAAGATTAAGCAGAAGAAGATGAAGATGGGGGAAGAGAGAGAGGGGGAGGGAAGGGACGACTTAGGGTTTTTTTTTTTTTTTTTTTTTTTTTTTTATTTATTATTTTAGTATTTAAAAAATATTAAATATATATTTTTTAGTTTTTAATAATATTTTATTATATTTTTAATAAAAAGTGGTCCTAGTCTCTTGCCACGTCAGCACTTAACAGAAACAGAAAAATTGACGGAGGTATGACATTGTCACAAATTCGTAAGATGCGGTATGACATTGTCAATTTTAAAAGATGAGGTATGAAACTGTTGTGACCCCAATAGTTGAGGTAATTTTTTGTACTTTACCCTATTTTTATTCATTTGAAAGTGAAAGGTTTTAGGTTCTAATCTCATAGATACCAAATTCGATACCAAATTTGATAAACGGTTCTCGTGGTGATATGATACTCGGAGATAGCTCATGAAATAAAAAAATTCAGATTTAAACCCTTATGATGAAGTTCGTTAGAAATTAAATCCAAAAACAAAATTTCTCAATTAGGTTTTTTTTTCTTTCCTATTTTTAATAGAGGTTTTTAATTTTTTAAATTTTTTTTAATTTTTTAATACGAAGAGAAGTATCTAGTTTCATAGATATGCAGCAAGCTCTCTTTGCCAAGGGATCTGCCTTAAAATCTTCTTTGCTTCATCCTTGCTGTAAACTGCCCCGTGGATAAAGTTTCCTGCTATGTGTCTGACGATGGTGCTGCCTAGGGGTGGAAAAAAATACTGAATATTTCAAACCAAATTGAACTGAAAAAATACCAAACTGAGAATCTCGAAATTTTTGGTACCTAATATCGAACTGAGATAAACAAAATATAATTATTTAATTTTAAATATATATTTGAAATTGTAACAGCTGTTGGATTTGATTGAGATTTAATCTCAACCGTTGAATACAAATCAAAGTTCAAACCCTAACTCAGCTCAATCACTCTGTGTCTCTCTCTGTCTCGACTATGGCGACTCTCGACCTCACCTCACAGTCAGACAACCTCAGTGCATCACGGTCCTCACCACCCTCCTCGACCTCACCTCAGACAACCTTTCCGTCTCTGATCTCTCTCTCGACTTCTCATCCCTCAGACCCTCACTGTTCCTTCACGGCACAGAGACAGCCACGGCCACCGGCGCCGCTCACATCTCTGATCTCTCTCGACTTTTTCATCCAGATTCCAGTGCATTGTGCACCGATTCTCCCCCAAATCAGGTAAATTTGGGAATTAATTTAGGGTTTGTGAAATTTAGATTAGGGTTTGTGAAATCTAGATTAGGGTTTGTGAAATTAGGAGCAATTGGAAGTGATATGGAGGTTGTTGAAACCTGTCGAAATGTGGGCATAATTTTTGCGGTTAAGTTTATATTGATTTCGGGTTTTGCAAATTGATGATCTCACTGTATTTCTATCATCTATGTGCAGGTGCAATAATTCTCTCTATACATTTTGTATTCAAAAGCTTGAAATTTGTGTACATTTAGCATTGGAACATAATTATTGTCCAATGATCGGAGCTATTCAAATGATTACCATTTTTTTCAAAGCTGAAAGCAACTTGATTGACCGTGTTCATATAGATGTGTTTTTTAATACTAATTACTATATGAGTGCTGAACCACTAGCTTAATTACTGTTCATGGTATTCAAATCATGTAAAACCGTGTTCATATAGTATATATGAAGGTGTTGAACTGATGAACTGTCAAATACCCACATAATTGCACATCATTAGGTCAAGGAATCTTTAATTGCAATGCTAGATCATATATCTTTCCTAAGTTGTTTTGTTGTTATTTTTCCTAAGTATTTATTTCTTACTGAAAATATATACACAGGTTGCAACTTGCAACAGTTGCTTTGATATTTGAAGTACAAAGAAGTGCTAGGTCAGAAGCAAGAAAAGAGGAAGCACGCAAGCAAGAACTGGAGGTATTGTGGCAATACAGTCAATGTATTAATTTGCATTTATATGCCAACCTTGACATGCTATTATTTCATTGACCTCATGATAATATAGAATTTTTATTCAGTTACATTTTTACCCTCATTTGAACAAATGACCTCCAATCCTTTTCAAATTGAAAATGCTAATAGAGTTGAAAGAAAATGGTAACTCTTTATTCTGGTATTGAACTATCTGAGCAAACTGCCATCTTAAGTTTCATTAGTGTGGTGAAAAAAAACATCCCAAAAATATTTTGGGAATCCCGATTTGTCCCGAAATCCCGAAACTATTTCGGGATTTCCGAAATTGGGATTCCCGAAAACTTCGGTTTGGAAATTGGGACAAGGGTTTCGGTTCGGTATCCCATACTGAACCAGCCCTAGTGCTGCCATGCTTACTTTTGAATCTCTTGCCGAGACATCTGAATTTGCAAGAAAGTGGGTACCATTCTGCAAGAAATTTTTCATTGAACCACGTGCACTAAGTTTTACTTCTCACAAAACATTGACTACTTGAAGGACAAAGCGCAACAATCTTTTGTGAAGGAGCGCGGATTGATGAAAGCAAGTACCTAATGGCCGAAGCTTCTTCTAGTTATATATACTAAAACCCAGTTTTTGGATTACTATTTATCTATAGTGTCCAGACTGATTTGTCCTTGCAACTCTCATTTGTTTCCGTCTATCTTGCTTGGTTGGTGCAGTGAAGAGACATTTTTACACCTGTTTTCCATGCGTCCCCATCGTTATTCCGTTGACTTTGACAGTCTTCTTAGCTCCTTAGGGTTTTCTTCCTTTGTTGTCTTTCTTGATTTGGGTTTTGCTATTTTTGTTTTGCTCCTTACTTCTAATCCTGTGTTTCTCTTTGGTGATCGTTGTTTCTTTTGCACAAAGACTGCGTGGTTTTGTTTAAGGGATTTGATTTTCTCTACGATTTGTCATTGAGGGTCATTGTGCATCTGTTTAAACCTAAGGTTTTTTGTGGAAACTGATCAATTGGTTTCCGGGCCTTCCAAAGTTGTGGTCGGGGGAATACAATCCGTGTTCGTCTTTTTTTTTTTTTTGGTCTGGGATTTCCTGTTTCTGTTCGGAATTTTGGCTGATTTTTAGCCTAGTTTGCGGGCGGCATGTTTCCAGACAGCTGCGCAAGGGCTTTTACTCAGGCAAGGTATATTTTAAATAACTGTTTTTGGGTTTTTGTTTTTGGATTTTTGTCGATTTGGAGGAAACACTCACGATTTGGATTTGCGGTGAGTTGCAGTGTTGTTGTGGATTTGGGGGCTAAAAGCGGATTCTTTTTTTGCTGTCCTGCGTTAACAGTTCTGAAATTTCCTAGGAACTACAATTGTTGTTTTGGGTATGGTTTCCTGCCTCTGCTTCTTGATGATTCTGTTTGTGTTTCTTATTTGGTTCACTGGAATTTGTGGTTTTTTTTCTTGAATTTAATTTTGTGTGGATTCATTTTGGTGGATATCTCAAAACTTGAGAGGGGAGTTGTGCTTTTATTCATTATTTCTTTGCTTTGTGTGATTTCATTTGGAAGGATGCTTAAGGGTTTTTTTTGTTTTTTTTTTTTTTCTTTTCTTGACTTGAATTTCTTGGTTCTCTCTCTCAATCTCAAAAGTTTTTCGGGCTAAGCAGAAAAACCAATTGAGGTCTACAAAAACAGAGTGAAAAACTTGAATGTGCTTGTTGTGCGTAGGCAAAATCCATCTAAGCTGTTATGCAATTCCCTGACATTTTAGGATGGAACATTTAAGGGAGTGCGTTTTGCCGGTCATTGTGTCTTGCTCGCACAGTGTTATGCACAGTGGATTACAATTCGTGATAAGAGGCTGCTTCTCTCTCTCACTCTCTCTTTCTCTCTATATATATCTGTGTGTGTATGTGTGTGCAATGTTATATGAAAAGCTTTTTATATAATTCGTGATAAGGGAGGTTGTGGTATGCTAACATGGCGCTAATGAAAACAGAAACCATGATGTCCATGAACTGGACGAAGAATGTGCGCCGCAAGTATAAACTTTGTTTTTTCCTTGTGTGTGTTTGCAGCGTGCCTGCCACAGGCATGTGGCTGGATTTGTGGATAGTTAGAAAATAACAAGGTCGAGTCATGTGCATTGTTGATTGTTGGATTTAAATGGATTAGGAATTTTTGGGGAAAAAAATGCGAGGGTTGGTTCCAGTTTTGGATTGGTATTTTTGTTGTGGTTTCGAATGATTTTGTATTCATTGTCGCCAACTTTTGCTGAAAAAAGGTTTGTTGTTTACTTCTCTACTTTTTCGTTGTTGTTGAAATTCAACCTCTGCTGCCGCTAGCATTGATGTGAATTTAAGCTAACCTAATAAATAGATTAATTCAAACTAAATTTACTTACAAGTGCACGAATCAGTTGTAGTAGAAATATGTAAATACCAGATCAAATCCACTGGGGTTGAATTACCAACTGAATCCAATAACTATTACTTAACAAATTGGAACAAAGATTGGATTTATGTTGAAGAAGAATTAAAGTTAACAGTGATTAAACAAAAATGTGATTGAAAACAAATGTAAGAAAACACTAAGGCTTTGATTCCACCACTAATTGTCATACCTAGTATCCAATTGTCAACCCATATTGAATTATCAAATTAATGAAAACTTCCGGTCATATGTATGTGGTTAGGTACAAATGCCAATAATTTCTCAAAGAGATCTGAATTTTATTGTAGTTAGGCTTAAACTCAACTATTCCTACAGTCTATATATCCATGGTCTGGTATACACAAACAAGTAGAAATCCAATTAGGCACAGTGAGAAATAAATTAACCACTTATCAACTTGGTCACGTCAAACAAATAACTAATCTTCTAGGAAGTCACACGAACCAATATTCGTCTACGGTCAGATCAAAATATAAGTTCGTGATTCTCATTCACAAAGCATCGATAGAATCCAATTCATGGTCAGAAATAAATTCATATGCAAATAATTTCAATATCAAAATCCTGGGCTATGGTCAAGCTCAAAGAACCAAATATCAAAATTGCAATTCCACTAGTGAATGAAAATTAATTAACAATCTGAAATCCATGAATGAAACAATCAAATAGCTAAAGTAATCATAATTAGGAATTCCTCTTAGCCTTAGCTAAGAGTTTAGAACCGCATGACAAAAACCTTCATTGTAATTCTATGGAAAATAAATTGCATAAAAGCTAAATTAAAATCAAGAATGCTCAATCCATCTCCTTGTACTCAAAACCACACGAATTGGAAGTAGAATTTGCAAAGTACTTTCCCATCTTTCTCTCTACTTTCTCCTACTTTCACTCTACTTGCATCCACTCTCACCGCTTAATTTGAAGTCCCTCATCTGTGGTTAATGACAAGGCCCATGTCACCTCTTTAACTTGTAGTCCAATTAACTTGAAGTCACACCACCAATTGGCCTTTGATATAAGAATAAAATAATAATTGAATAAATGGGTGAAGCCAATGCGATTAGGAAGACAAACGTATAGAATGTATTAAAATCTTGTTAAATTATATTTTTTTTTTATCAATACACATCCTAATACAAATAAATTACAAAATGTAGTAATTAACTCCAAATTAATCTAAATAAAGCACTAACAACACCGCCCGCTACCGATAACCATAAACCCTAAACCACATCACCCAATGGTGACCTGCTTGCATTCAGGCATATCAAACTGAAGACACCATTATATACCCGATCCTTGCCGCCTACTCTACCTTTGCCTCCTCTGATGAAATTGAACCCACATGCTTCACTTAGGATTAGTTTGGTATTACCATGCTTTTTAAAAAAAAACTGTTTCTGCTGTGCCGTGAAAATAAATTGTTGTGCCGTGAAAATAAATTGTTGTAAAATAAAGAACATTTTTTTGTAAAAGTGATTTAAAAAATATATATAAAAAAAAACAATGCCCAAGTATTTGGTAAATTTTTATATAAATTGCCTTGAATATGTTAAATGACTAAAAATAATATAGTATTTAATATGATATAATAATTATCAAAGACAATAATGTAAGGACAAAGATTGTAATTTTGTAAAACATGTGGGGGTATACTTGCCATTTGAAAAGTTTATTAAATGAGCATTGATTACTATGTTTTGAAAAGAAAAAAAAAACGTTTTTTTTAGAAGCATGATAGACCCTGCTTCTGCTTTTTTACTTTCATTGACAACAGTTTTTTTAAAAAGCACTTTTTTTTTTTTTTTTTACCAAACACATTTTTAGGCATCCAAAGGATTTAAATGCTCTTCTGCAAAATTAGACATGGCCTCTAGTGCCCCCCCCCTCCCACGTTATTGTCCTATTGGCTACAAGTGGGTCTTTCGTATCAAAGGTAACTTTGATGGAATAATTAAGCACTACAAATTCCGCCTTGTTGCCAATGGCTTTCACTGATAACATGGCTTTGAATATGATGAGACAGTCAACCTTGTGATCAAACCAGCAACCATTCGTATTGTTCTTTGTCTTGTTGTCACCAATGGATGATCTTTTCGTCAAATTAATATCAATAATGTTTTCCTTTATGACTACCTACAAGAGGAGGTCTACATGGTTCAACCACCAGACTTTGTGCAAACTGAGGGGCTTTATGGTCTTAAGCAAGCTCCATGTACCTCAATCAGTTTGTCATTTGTCACAGCTTCAAACATAGTTTGTTCACCCACTCCTTTTCTGTTTATGCATATGGTACTATTTTCTTAATCCTCTTTTTTATATGTTGATGATATTATCCTTACCGGTAATTGTCCTCCTGTTATGGCATCATTTATTGATGTGTTTGGTAAATAATTTGAAGTTAAGGATTTCTGTCATCTTCATTATTTGTTGGGCGTTGAGGTGCATCACTCATCCACTGGCCCCATCTCACTCAGGCTAAATTAAGGATTTTGGTCCTCTTCAGTATTTGTTGGCAAAGAATTCAGGCTAAATTAAGGCTTTGGTCCGAATACGTTGTTCTACTTTGGACTTTCTTATTTATCTTGGGCTAAATCTTGTCTCATGGAACTCCACCAAGCTCCAGAGCAAAATCTGAGTATCGTGCCTTGATCCATATTTGTATATGAGTGCCTTGGCCATGCACTTCAACAACAATTATTATGTGTTGTGATAATGTCAGTGTCAAGAGTTACTAATCCAGTGTTCCATGCTCGAACTAAACACATCGAGTTAGACTATTATTTTGTTCGTTAGCCTATTCAAATGGGTATTCACCATCTATTGATCAACCTCCTGAATTCTCACAAAAGAACGTCATAAACATTGTCGTCCAACTGATTCGGGCCAAACTTGTATTTTTTGTGCCGCCAAGTGTGAGGGAGCATGATAGAATCAAACCCTAATTACAATTCATTGTTACTTAAGTATCGTAATTATATATAACTTAGGTTTCTTACTCTTTAGGTAATCTTAATCCTTAAGGCACAAGCTTGTGATGCATGTATAAAAGAGTTTATCGTATGAATCAAATTAATCCCATTAAATTGAACATTTCTACACTAAATGTGATGCCTTTGTTAGCAAGATTTATTAATGCAAGTGTTATACAAAAAGTCATTTGTTATTCCGCACAATTAATTAGTACACAAAAGATTTGGAGAGATTTTTCAGTGTGATTAAAACGTATCATCCCGTGTTACTATACAAATGGTAGGATATGTGTGTTAAAAAGTTAATAAATTAAAAGATAAAAATTTCTCACTACATATATAAAAATACATGATGTACTACGTGTGTTTCGGTCACAATGAAGTATTTCTCCAAGATTTGGAGAGATTCATTATAGCAAAGACCAACTGGGGGTATTTACTTTCTTAGTTAAGTATTGTTGAATCTCTGTTGACCGACCAACCAAACACACTCGTCCAAGTAAAATGAGATTTAAAAACTTAATTAATGGATAATTAGTAGATAATTGGGATTTTAATTTCGATGTTACCAAAGACGAGTAATGCGATAGCTGTCGATTACCATTTCAAACCCACAGAAATCAGCTTTCCATTTCTCCCCTCCTCTCAAAACCACTGCACCCCTCGGTTTTCAAAACCAACAGTTTCCCTAAATTCTTAAATTGACATTATTGCCCTTTCCCTATTTTTGCTTCTAAAACCTTGCTTTGCGTAATTAAAACACAAACTTTTCTTTTCGGCACCAAGCAAGCAATGTCATGACCGGAATGAGACTACAAAGGTACATAAATTGTTGATAAGAAGGTAAAAAAGTTGGCTAAAAACAATTTGCTCCTCCATAGCATTGACGGCACGTTCAAAATTCTTATTTTTCGTAATTTATAATAATAAAGCAGAATATTATGTACTCGATAAATAAACAAACAATTTTCAATTTTATAAAAGATTTCCAGTTATAATTAGAATAATGTGTCACATTTTTCAAATTGCTTACCTAGTCCGAACAAAGATATCGTTTGTCGACAACATAGAACAAAGTCGCATTACAGTAATTAGATTGAAAACAAAGGGTAATTTAGTAATACAACTCCTTATAAATATAAGCCTCTGCAAACTGAGTGACAAAGGCAGTGCAAAAGAAACAAATTCGAGCCATGCAGACCTCGCTCTACATTGACACCAACACTCTTGCAAGGCCTCCACTTGGCCACACCCCAACCCACCACCGCCTCACTCCACCAAACCCCACCATCAAATTCCGATCAACACCCAGAGTCTCCGCCGTGGCCACAACTTCCCCGCCACCTCTAACTCTGCAGAAGGCCCACTCACTGCCGCCTGAAAAAGTTGAGCTGTTCAAGTCGCTAGAGGGTTGGGCCGAGCAACACGTCCTCCCTTTCCTAAAACCGGTGGATCAGTGTTGGCAACCTAGCACCTTCTTGCCCGACTCATCACTTCCGGAAGAAGAGTTTCTGGATCAGGTTCGAGCCCTCCGTGATCGAACCAGCGAGCTCCCTGACGAGTACTTTGTGGCGCTCGTGGGGGACATGATTACTGAGGACGCGTTGCCCACTTATCAAACCATGGTAAATGGGCTAGACGGAGTGAAGGATGAGACTGGTTCTAGCCCGAGCGCGTGGGCTCGATGGAATCGGTCTTGGACGGCTGAGGAGAACAGACATGGGGATCTGCTCCGCACATATCTTTACTTGTCGGGTCGGGTCGATATGCTCAAGATCGACAGAACCGTGCAACATCTCATTGCAGCCGGCATGGTGAGTCCGATTACATACATGATTTTATTATACAATATTATTATTATTTTCAAATTTTTTTTTTTTGGGTAAAAATTATTAATCGTATTTTTCTTATTTTTTTTTAATTTATTATTTAGCATTTATGTGTATATTTTTTTTAATTAATTGTCTAATGCAATTATGATTATGCAAAATAAATTTTTTTTTTTTTTTTTGGGTTAAATTTTAGAATCCAGGGACAGAGAACAATCCCTACTTGGGGTTCGTGTACACGTCGTTCCAAGAGCGAGCCACGTTCGTATCGCACGGCAACACAGCTCGGCTCGCCAAAGAGGGCGGCGATCCAGTGCTCGCGCGCATTTGCGGCACCATTGCATCCGACGAAAGGCGCCACGAGATGGCCTACGCCAAGATCATTGAGAAGCTCCTCGAAGTGGACCCCAACGGAGCAATGGTGGCGATCGGCGACATGATGCGGAAGAAGATCACGATGCCGGCGCACCTTATGTACGATGGGGAAGACCCGAAGATATTCGAGCACTTCGCGGCGGTGGCCCAGCGGATCGGCGTGTACACGGCGGACGATTACGCGGATATCTTGGAGTTTTTGATCGGACGGTGGAAGTTGGAGAAGCTGGAGGGATTGGCGGCAGAAGTTGCTCGAGCACAGGATTTCGTGTGTGGGCTGGCACCGAGAATTAGAAGGCTTCAGGAACGGGCGGATGAGCAAGCACGGAAGATGGCGCCGCAGGCGGTTAAGTTTAGCTGGATCTTTAATAAAGAGTTGGCCTTGTAATCATTTCATCAATAAACTAATGTTACTAGAAATGGGATGTAATCACAACAAATAATTTGGTTTCGTTTTTTCTTTTTGTGGGGCAGTCTTTCTTAGGGTCGCATATTCTTTTTTTTTTTCCCTTTCTAAATATTACATTTGGTACTTTTTGACGCAATTAAAAATTTCTCCGTTGAAATGATGTGTGCATGTTACATTAATTAATAAATTTATCTCATTCAAGGCCGGCTTTTGAAGGTGTGCAAGTGCGACCGTACAGGCCCCCAAAATTGGAAAGGTCCCCGATTTTTAAATTTTACAAGAATATATGTATATATAGCAATACGTGTAAAAGATAATAAAATCAAAAAACCAACTCCAACTCATAGCCTAAAATCTATAATTTCCCTTCAATCCCACCCCCCCCCCCCCCCCCAAAAAAAAATCCATTCCAATCCAACCCTAGTTCTAATTTGGGCCTAAAACCTAAAACCTAAAAATAAAAAAATAAAAAAAAAAGATTTCTAATTTGGGCCTAAAACTTAAAAATAAAAAAATAAAAAAAAAAAAGCTAGAAATCGGCCAGGATTTAGCCCAGAAATTGGTCATGTGCTGCAGTTTGCGGACCCACCCACACGCGCTTATACCCCACTTGCCTATTTCATTGGGACTAGGATTCTCTCCTCTCTTTTTTTCTCTCCTCATTCCTCCTCTCCTATTTGAATGGTCATGGTTAAACTACATCAACATCTTATTAATTTTTTATAGCAAGAGAAATACAAAATAAGAGAATGTGAGAGGAAGGGAGATAATCCTACTCCATTTCATTGATGAGCCTAACGACTCTTTTATGTAATCTAATAGCATACATTCAAATGGGTTGTTGGTATCCAACAGTTCATATTTAATTGATGTAATGTTTAATTTTAATTTTTTAAATTTATTGAATCTAACGGTTGATGTGACATCCCGTCCCGGAAATAACGAAACGTATATATGAAATTACAATTTTACCCCCTAGTTCGTTTTTATCACATTAGTGTTGTGTTGTGTGGGTTGTGGGACCACACACACTCATACACTCTCTTTTCTCCCGGGATTCCCTCCCTCTTTCCCTCACTCTCTGTCTTTCTCTGTCTCTCTCTCTCTCCCCGAGTTCTTCTTCTTCTTCTTCTTCATTCAACACACGGACACACATACAAACATACTCAAACCTTCACCAATCAAGAAACCAAGACCACCCTCGTGCTCGTGAGGCTGAGAGGAGTTCAGAGGTACCATTTTCAGGTAAGAAAACTATCATTTTCACGTCGATATCACCATGGCCGATTTGAGCACTGTTCATGCAAACCTAATCTAGCTTGTTTTAGTAGATTCTAAGCTTGTAGTTGTGTTTGTGAGGTTCCCAGGAGCTTGGGAGTATTTCGTTGGACGAGTTTGGACGTCGGGATCGTCCTGTTCAAAGTTGGCCGAACTTGGATTGTTGTTGCAGGTATGATCTAGTGAGTTTTAGCTTGTAAAAGTGGTCTAACGTGATTCTACTAGTCCTAAGCTTCATTTTGGTATAAAGATCGTGAAAAATGGTTGAAAAACGAAGGAGAAAACTAAGTTTGAATTTTTCCCAGTTTTCCGGCGCCGTCGCCGGCGCCGGAGTCTCGCCGGAGAAGAAAGGGGAATATTCCGTTAAGTCTAACGGAATATTCCTAACGGCAGTGACGGCGTCAGTTAGATTTAACGGAATATTCCGTCAGTTTAACGAAATATTCCTGACGGTGTCAGTTGACGCCGTCAGTGTGCATGGCACGTGGCCGCGCGTGGGGGGCGCGTAGGTCCGTGCCTATTCAGGCGCGTGGGGGCGCGTGCGGGGTCCAAAAATTATTTTAAAAATATGGGTGTGATCCTGAGGTTGTGTAGATCACGTTGGTATATTCATTTGTCCAATTTGAGCAATGTATGAGAAGTTATTACAAGAAGTTGGTTATGTGCTTTTAAATTAACGTTTTCGTAGCTATTTCGCGTATAGGTGATACGTATCCCGAGGACGAGCGTACACACTCGAGGCAGGGGGGCTACGACCCTTCTAATTACCAGTGAGTGGGCTTTTGTTTTCCGTATATACCTATATACATTTATATTCCCAGAAATTAAATAGAAAAGGTTATTTGTTTTATGCCATACATCATATGAATGTCGTTTACGCATCATCGCATGTATTAGTAGTGGCATACATATATATATGTGTATTTGGTGATGTGGACGCACAGGTAAGTGCCAGGTAAGTGGTATTCATGTTGTTATGCAGTAGTAGTTTGAGATGTTAGAGAGCTCATAATCTGCACCCCCGGTGTTAGTGCTCCCGCCCGAGGCCAGGGCACAGCCTTCACGTGTATGTTCACCAGCACCGCATGCTCGCCTTGGATCCAAGTTAGGTGCAAGCCTGTCGTACAGACCACATTAGGTGGTTCCGACTTGTAGGTGACCCGCGATTTATCGCACAGCTTCACGTGATCGTAGCACTATAGCATATATATATATTACACCCAGCCTGTCGTACAGACCACGATAGGTGGTTCCGACTCGTGTGCAGATTCAGTTATTGAGTTGAGAGTGGAGCTCTAGATGCAGCCGTACAGGTCACGTTAGGTGACTCCCGGCTGCTAGATTATATGTTATTGAGATGAGTTATGCTTGAGCATTTACATTTATTATGAGATTCTGATGTGGCATATTCTCGAGCATGAATGATATATTATAGAGCATGATTGGCATATCTATACATACGTATATATGTTCATTTTCTGGGAAGTATACAGGTTTTACGACGAGGGGTTAGAATGTGTTTTGCTAAAGAGTTTTCAAAGAGCTTTGTTTTTGCCCACTCACGCTTTTGTTTTTGCGCCCCTCCAGGTTCTAGTGGTCTAGCAGGTTCGGTGGTTTTTCCCAGAGGGCGTCCCGGCATTTCTGACAGACACTCACCATTGTAGGGTCACCTTCGGGTGTAATTATGTCGCATCTTTCCTTTTTGACTGCTGTAGACTTGCTCTGAATTTGTGTCTCACATACGCTAGCACTTGTTTTAGTACTTTGTATGCTAGTTTTTAATTATTCATACTTTTATATTACTATCTTCATAGCTTCCGCACGCGCACATGGCTACGTCACCTTCGTGTGACGGCCAGCACTCCCTGATCTCGGTCGGGGTGTGTCAGTTGACATCGAATATAATCAAATCCAACAGTAAAAAAAAAAAAGATCTAACGGCCCAAATTTAAATCTAACAACTAAAATAATTAAAAAAAAATTTAACTCAAAATTCACCCAAAAACTCTATATATACTTATGTATTTGTTCAAACACCCACACAAAACTCACTTTTCTCCTACAATTCTTCCATTTTTTCTTTTTACCATTTCTTTTCATTTCCAAAATTTTCAAGATGGCAAAACAGCATATTAGAGGTCGTAATTGGACCTTTGAGAAAGATGTTGCTTTATGTTTGGCATGAGTTTCTATTAGCGAAGATGGTGCCATCGGCACGAATTAAAATAAAAAGGTTTTGTGGGGCTAAAATTTTAGGTCAGAAGGGTTAGAGCACAAAAGCTATTTCTAGGTTAAAACCTAAATTTTTGGACTAAAAAAATTTAGGTTTTAGGCCAAGGGTTGGAGATGGTCTGAGGCTTCTCTATATGCGCTTGGAAATGAGGGTTGGATCCCATCCAGATCCAAATTGTGGGGATCCTAGGGATCCTCATATCTTAGCATTTCATCGTACATCGTGCGATTAGAAATTATTTGACCTTTTTTTTTATTTAAAATTAAACACAAATAATACCTGACGAAAATTGGCCACACGATGTACGATAACGGTTAGGACGTGGGAATCCTAATATCCCCACAATAGTAAAGTGGATCCGGAGAGCACAAGTGTAAGGCTTCTCAATATGCGCTTGGGAATGGGTTCAAGGCTTGCCTCCATCATTTCTTCTTTACCATTATTAAATGCATAAACATCCACATTTGGCTTCGTTTTTTCCTTTTGTGGGGTAGTCTTTCTCAGGGTCATATATTCTTTTGTTTTTTTCTTTCCAAATATTACATTTGGTACTTTTTGACGTTGAAGTGATGTGTACATGTTACATTAATTAGCGAATTTGAGCTCGTTTGAATGTATTTTTAAAATGATTGAAAACGTTTTTGGTGAAAATGTTTTTGGAACCAATTCTTAGTAAAAATGTAAGTAAATCCTAGAAAAACACTTAAAAGTGTTTCCCAAAAGAAGCACATAACTGATGCTTCTTGCAGAAAGCACTTAAAGTGTTTTTGGAACCGAAAAACATTTTCTCTAAAAGAGCTTTTAGCCATTTTAAAAGCACATCCAAACGAGCCCTTTATCTCATTCAAGGTCGGCTTTTGAAGGTGTGCAAGTGGTGCCACCGCATAGACCTCCAAAATCGGAAGGGTCCTTGATTTTTCAATTTTACAAGAATATACGTATATATAGCAATATGTGTAAAAAGTAACAAAATCAACTGTTAGCACAAGTGTAAGGCTTCTCTATATGCGCTTGGGAATGGGTTCCTCCATCATTTCTACTTTACTATTATTAAATGCATAAATTTTCACAAAAATAATATAAAAATTCCACAAAAAAATAACATAAAAATTCGAACCTTAAACCTCTAAGTAATTAAGAAAAAAACAATGATCCAACTTTCCATCAGTTGAGTAGTAATAATTTTTGTTGCTATTACAATTTATAGAAAGTATAACTGAAAATAAAAAAAAATTAAGTTTGCAGTTTTGGGTGCCTCTAATTCACTTTCGCACATGGCCCTCGAAATCTGAGGACTATCCTGATCTCATTTATTCTTGATTGTATGAATGTATCATTTGATTACATAAAATAGTACCCTAATATTGTATAAGAGTAATGTTAGGAAGGCCAAATTTTTTAAACCAAATAGTGTAATTGTAGATGATTGAATTATTAATTAAATGTATTAACGTGCTTGTTTTTAATTGGTAACACATTATTTGGTTTTCATATTTGGTTTAAAATTTTGATCTCCCTTATATTATCCTTATATAAATAAGTAGTCTCTCTAACATTACTTATTTTGTAATCATGTTGTAATAATATATTTGGAGTCTGCTGAGTTTTGAATGTGTTGAGCAATATAGTGAGTTATGTTTTTTGTCATATTTTTTATACTACATTTATATTAACTTTCAAATATAAGTAGGACCCACTAATACAAGTTGGTTCTACCGGTATTAGAGATATGATATAAACTACATATGTAATATGAAAAATATGGGAGAGTAACATTGTTATGGTAGTAAGTGACATCATTATGATATGAATAACTCAACAGTCTTCAAATCAAATAATATCACCACCGAGTCTCCACTTACGGGAATGCAAATCTGGATTTGACATCTCTTGTGCTCGTGTTTGTCTAGGTGAGAAGGGCAGATGGTCCTAACAGAATAGACCTAAGGAAACGACCAAGCTTCTAGCTACCAACCCATTTATATCGGGAAAGTCAGTAGACAAACCTTAACAACGATTTCATTCAAAACTATTTTCTTATCTGGATAATATAAACTCCGTCTCTCTTTCCATTATTGAAACTGTCTCAGGAGTGAGCTTTGTTCACACCGAAATATAAAAATTAATTAAACTATATCTGTTCATACTAAGGCTAACAACCAAACTACCAGCAAACATACAACAGGGGCACTGCATAAAGACGACGCTACAAGTAGCAGAGATCGTCGTCACCCCACATAACCATAGCTTCCTTTATTTCAGTGGAGGGCAGGCAGTGCGTTCTTGTTGAGAACGTGAGCAAGCGAAGATGGGGTTTTGTCCACCCAAATTAATAACATTAAACAACGCATTTGACATATGTAAATAATCTTACCGATCCATCTTATAAAAGAACAGTCACATTTAGATACATATATCAGTTTTTATTGATGATTTTTTATTAGTTATATTAGTTAAATCACGACTTCATCAAATGTTCATACAAGATTATTACTGCTGACCAATATTTGAACTCGTTGAAGGCTAATCAATTTTCACTGCCTCTGCATTGCCATGCAAACCTTTACCAACCTTCTCGTTCTTCCTTATTATTTCATCGATATGAACATCGTCTTTGACTGTTAACACCACAGCTTTCGATCCATGCGGACCTTCTATGTCTTCCTTCACGTTCCGATGTTCGCCGACGTTAATGATTTCAGTATCCGACTGGACATCTGAACTCTTTACTTCTCCATGCAACCTCTCGTGAGCAATTGTCTCATTCTTCCTTATCTCCTCGTCCACGTGGACATCATCCTCGACCGACAACACCACGGCTTGCGGTCCGTTGGGACCTTCTACAATTGCTTCCTTCATCTTCCGGTGTTTGTCAATGTGAATGAAGTTGGTTTCTTGGATTGTCTTCTTCTTTCTCCTCTTGATGAAACAAAGCAGGGAAACTGCAAGGAATGCAAGGAAGAAAACAGAACCGAATGAGATGAACACAATGACTATGACGGTGGGATTATTGTCCGGTGATGGGGACGGTGGTGGCAGCTGCGGTGGCGGAGGGTGTACATGAGGTGGGGGCGGTGGCCTAAATGGTTGATATGGTGGTGGCGGTGGGGTTGAGGGGCTTGGAGGTTTTGCCCCCGGGGGTGGTGGTGGTGGGATTGATGGACGTGGCGGCTTTGCTGACGGAGGTGGCGGTGGGATTGACGGAGGTGGTGGCTTCGCAGCCGGAGGTGGTGGTGGTGGTGGGATTGATGGACGTGGCGGCTTTGTTGACGGAGGTGGCGGTGGGATTGACGGACGTGGTGGCTTCGCAGCCAGAGGTGGTGGTGGGGTTGATTGACTTGGTGGTTTTGCTGATGGAGTTGGCGGTGGGGTTGAGTGACTTGGAGGCTTTGCCCCCGGGGACGGTGGTGGTGGGGTTGAGTAACTTGGCGGCTTTGCTGCTGAAGTTGGTGGTGGAGTTGTATTTGGATTGGCCATCTTATATTGTAAATTAAGTCTGTAATGTGGTAGACGAAAATTGAATTGTTGTGGAGAAGGTGGTGAATCTGAATGCCCATCTATAGCAAGTTTATACTAAATTAAAAGTAATTTTTAATTAAGTATCTTAACTCTCATTCTAAGATTTGGAGCTGGGAAGGAAAGGGGTTTGTTTGCATTGGAAAACACTTCCCATTCTAAGAATTGGGATTTTGTGTCTGATGAGTGTATATATAATTATATATTACGTCTGTTTTTTTTTTTCTTCTTCTCATTTTTCAATCGCATCAAAATTTAGGGAAATTCTACATGTGTCAAAGTTTATTTTTTAACATTGCGTAATAATGGTGAAGATGTAGAAACTCTGTGTTCTTGTAAGAGAGAGAGAAAAGAAAGGGAAAATGGTTTTCTTAAGAATTAAGAAAACTGTAATTTTTCATTAATTGAAAAGTGAATAATACAATTACATATATATAGCCTTTTGATCATTCACATTAAGCTATCTAAACTAGTCACATATACTAAACTAATTACATGAGTAACAAACTAATAACCAACTCAAGTTATGATATAACATCTTCATCTTTACACCTTAAGCTAAACTTGGAAGAATCAAGAATTCCAAGAGAAAGCTTGGACTGCAGAAACTGGAACCTGTATTTAGATAAGGCTTTGGTATGAATATCGGCAATTTGATCCTGACTGCACACATACTTAACTGCAACCAGATTGGCAAGTACTAACTCACGAATATAATGATAATCGATCTCTACATGCTTAGTTCGCACATGAAATATAGGATTGGATGCAAGAGATATAGCTGAGAGATTATCACACCAGAGAGTGGGTTTGTGAGATAGAGGAAAACCAAAGTCTTTGAGCACCTTGCAAATCCAAGTTACCTCTGCAGCAGTTTGAGCTAAGGATCTGTACTCAGCCTCAGCAGATGAACGACCTATTGTTGATTGCTTCTTGGCACTCCAGCTAACTAAGTTGGTGCCCAGAAAAACACATGAACCACTGGTGGACCTTCTGTCGTAAGAACAACCAGCCCAATCTGCATCAGAGTAGGCTGACAGATGCAATGAACCTTTCTTAAACAAGAAACCATGAGTTGTAGTCCCTTTGAGATATCTCAATATACGTTTAGCTGCTTGCATATGGAGAACAGTAGGTGCATGCATAAACTGACAGATTTGATTCATAGCAAAGGAAATATCAAGTCTTGTCCAAGTTAAGTATTGGAGAGCACCTACAAATGATATGTATTCAGTGGGATTGACAAGTAATTCCCCACTATGATCTAACTTGGTAGAACTAAGAGGAGTGCAACAGGGTTTTGCACCAGTCATGTTTGTTTTTTGTTACTGTTGACTCTAAAAATTACAAAACCTACGCGGCGCGCAGGCCGAGTAACTAATAAGCTAATTACGTCATTCGGTTGAATGCGGGGCGTGCCAACTCGTCAGTCGAGGAGTAAAATTTGTTGATGTTGAGTTGGATGCTTTGCTGACTTCTCTATCTTGCGACTGCGATCGAGGAAGGAACACTCTCGGTCTTTGGGTTCTAGAGCTTAAAGACAAGGCTACTAGTTCTGCGAAGTTCACAAATCGTCAGTGCCCGATTCGGTCACCGTGATTATATTCGTAAGAGTATAAGCACGTCGAATCGACACCAGATTGTACGGACACAAGTATTCAAAGGTGATGTATGTCTTGATGGTGAATGTGGTTCGGTCGTCAGAATGCTGAACTCTGAAACTCACTTGCGAGTATCCAATCATAAAATCACTCGGCGTCCAATACGCCGAATGTCGTAGCTCGTAACACCTTACTTCACCTAGAAGGCTAATAAGATGACCTCCGCCAACAAGGATTCGAAAACCCTTCTCGGTCGAGACTTGGATAGGTAACCAGCCGGCCTCAACGCAGTGCTGTTTATCCAAACTGAAGGTGCTCCTCGGTCGGCTGATTCTACGGCAACAATACTGTTTATCCAAACTGAAGGTGTTCGCCGGTTGCCTTCACAGTGCTGTTTATCCAAGCTGAAGATGTGTCGGCGGAAAAAAGAAAATAAAAAAAATCTCAAGATGTTTGAGAGGTTTTGCGCAGGGTAATTGTGTGTTGAATTGAAGGTCCCAATTGTTGCATGATTTCTTGTATTTATAACACCAACTCCTTGAGATCGAATTAAACTCCTATCTAGATTGGGAATCCTTGTTTCGTTCCAACTTTGCTTCGAACAACCCTACTCCCATTAGGACTTTGAACTCACCCCCCTTCAGGGCTTTATTCATTGCTGGTCGAGAATCCTAATTGCACCAGGACTTCCTCGACCTTCTTTGCTTATCTGAACTACTTCTTCTTGCGATAGGACTCGACCATCCCTGCTAAATGGCCCGAAATCATCAGGCAGCCCATAGTATTTTTGACACGGCTTTGGGCCGAGCACAAACCTACACTCGGCCCAACAATATTATTTTGGGCCCAAACAGTAACAGATCAAGCAAATACTTGCTTTGATAAAGAAGCATAGCATCTTTGGTTCTATGAACTTCTAGACCCATAAAGTAGTGCAATGGGCCCAGATCTTTGACAGGAAATAGAGTGCTTAACTTTGCTATAAATTAACTGGAGATGTTAGCATTAGGGCCACTGACCAGAATATCATCAACGTAGACAAGTACTATAACCAGAGTTGGAGCATGAAGAACAAATAAAGAAGCATCAGATGATGATTGACTAAATCCCAAAGATTTGAGAGCTTGAAATAACTTGTCAAACCAAGCTTTTGGAGCTTGTTTAAGTCCATAAAGAGATTTTTTGAGCTTACACACATGATGAGGGTTGCTGGAATCTTGAAAACCAGGAGGTTGAACCATGAAAACATCCTCCTTTAAGTTACCATGTAGAAATGCATTACTTATGTCCTGTTGATTGAGAAACCAGTTGAATTGGACAGCAAAGGATAACAAAAGCCTGATAGTAACTAGCTTTGTAACTGGACTAAAGGTTTCTTTGTAGTCAAGACTTTCCTTTTGGTGAAACCCCTTAGCAATAAGCCTTGCTTTATATCTTTCAATAAATCCATCAGGATTCTTTTTAATTCGAAAGGCCCACTTGCAACCAACTACATTTTGAGAGAATGAGGATGGAACAAGTGTCTAGGTGCCAGTAGATAAAAGGGCACTGAATTCATTTTGCATTGCCAATCTCCAATGTTCAGACTTAGAGGCTTGAAGATAAGTATTGGGAATGTAATCATTGGAAGAAGGAAGTGTATGTTTGGTAGCAGTGAAGACTTTGGGTTTATAAATTCCATTTTTGGATCTAGTAACCATGGGATGAACATTGGAAACAGAATGATGCATAGGTTGGTGTGTAGGCACAGTATGAGAGGAATGCTCAAATTGATGAGAGATGGTAGGTTGTGAAGAAGGTGTGAAGGATAGTGATAGAGGCACATGTGTAGTGGATATAGATGTAGGCATTGAAAATTGAAGATCAATAGATGGAGATGGAGAAAGAGAGTGATCAACAGATGGTGGAATAGGTGGAACAACTTTAAATGGAAAAGTACCCTCTTCAAATGTAACATGCCTGGAGATATAAACCCGATTAGTGTCCAAATCCAAACACCTATAACCTTTGTGTTGTAAACTATAGCCCAATAAGACACATCTCTTACTTTTTCCATCAAGCTTATATGAGATGTAGGGTCTTAACCATGGATAACAACTGCAACAAAAAACCTTAAGTTTAGAATAATCTGGATACTTATTAAACAATAACTCCCAAGGTGATTGAGTATTTCCTGATAGAGGCAGCCTATTGATAAGATAAATGGCAGTGGTAAAAGCTTCAACCCAATAGGAATGAGGAACACTAGATTCAACTAATAAGGTCTGAGTTGTCTCAATAAGATGCCTATGTTTCCTCTCCACACAACCATTTTGTTCTGGTGTGTGTGGACAACTAAGTTGTTGTACAATACCATAAGTATGGAGAAAAGATTTAAACTATAAATTGGTAAATTCACCTCCAGAATCTGTATGAAGGATCTTGATTTTATTGCCAACAATATTCTCAACATAAGCTTTGAAGGTTACAAAAGTAGAATACACATCTGATTTAGTCTTTAAAGGAAAACACCAACTGTATTTGCTAAATTCATCAACTATGAGAAAATAATATCGAAAACCACTCACTGAAGTGACATGAGCTGGTCCCCACAGATCACAATGTAAGAGCTCAAGAGACTTAGAGGTGGATGTAGTTGATGAACCAAATGGCAGTTTATGGTTTTTAGCAATAGCACATTTAGAGCAAAAGAAGTCAACATAGGTTGTACCTTTAATAGCAAACTTATTACTAGAGATTATTTTACGAAATATAGATGAGGAAGGGTGTCCTAGCTGGCTATGCCAGAGTGTGACTGAACCTTGAGCACTGACAAGAGCATAGGAGGATCCAAAAGATTGACCAATGGAAGAACAATTTTGCAGAGGATAAAAACCATCTTTAACTGGACCCTGCAAAAGCGTCATCCCCGTAGTACGATCCTTTACAACAGATCCATCAGAGTCAAGTGTTAAGGCACAATATTTATCTTTGAGACATTGGTATGCAGATAACAGATTGTGTTTCATTTGAGGAACGTGAAGCACATTACTCAACTTAAATTTATCATTAGAAGAATGCAAAGAAGAAGAGCCAATATGATGTATAAATAGACCTTTACCATCACCGACATAAAATTTGTCCTCGCTAGTGTACGGTGTTGGTGAAGAGATGTTGGCTGATAGGAGCATATTCATGCGACTTAAATGGCTTGTTCTCGTGCATTTACGTTATGTTTCTCTCGTTATTTTAGTCCTTTATGCTTCTTTTGTGTGTTTTCAGGTTCTAAGGGCCTAGGGAGCAAGAAAGTGCATTTTGAGGCCATTTGGAGCATTTTTGGGCATGGATTGGATAGCTTATCCATGGAGCCAAGAGGATGGACGAATTTGAAGGCCTTGTATGCACTTGAAGACACAAAACAATGGCTCTAGCCCAATCAAACACATTATGCCATACAAACCAACCTATTTTAGGCCCATTCTATGTACTTAAACCCTAGCCCTTTAAACTAATTCATTTATCACTTATCAAACCATTCACTTATCACTCACCACATATCATTCACTTATCACTTAACATATCATTCATTTATTTCACTTCCATACTCCTCTTAATTCCACATGCATTCTCACACATGCACATCATTCACTCACATTTCCACCATTCATTCTTTATTCCTTTCCAAACATCTCACATGCATTTCCACCTTCCTACTTCATCATTTCACCACATTCTCCCTCTTTAACTCACATGCATTCATCATAATTCACAACACAAAACAACTTCATTGCCATGGGTTCCCATTTCCTTTCCAAACATCTCACATGCATTTCTTCATTATTTCCTAACCCTACATGCATTATTTATTGCATCTTCACATGCATTCACACACACTTTACACATTCAAACCGTGAGCTCCCATTCCTATATGCCATTTTCAGATTTCCACCCACTAACCTAGTCATCAACACATGCACTTCCACCTTTCATCCACAATGATTCATGATTCATTCACTTTGCATCCTTTAAATCACATACTTTTCCATCATTAATTAGCCACTTGCATCTTAAACAAACAACCATATGTTCCCTCCACTACTCCTATAAATACCCTTGCATTCATTCATTCAATTCATATCTCATATTTCCATTCACAACACTTCACACAACACAAATACACATCCATTGCCGCAATTCCCCTTCCATTTTCTGTGCAGTTTTTCTCCTTCATTGCAGCCACTATCCAACCACTTCCCATCCCTCCAAAACACTTCACATAATCCCCAAAGCTCACCTTAGACCTTGTGCTACAACAACGAGGAAGAAAAGAGTGCTTAAACGTTCATACAATTCAAGTTTGAGTTGTTGGAATGTTTAGGTGTTTCTTTGATTTCAAAGTTTAAATTTAATTCTCTTTGTTTTGTACGTATGAGAAGGGAAGAAAAGAGTGCCTAAACGTTCATACAATTCACGTTTGAGTTGTTGGAATGTTTAGGTGTTTCTTTAATTTCAAAGTTATGAGGAACTAAACCCCCTTTAGCTAGGGGGTGATTCGAAACTATGTTTATATTTGCAATTTGAATTGATTACGTTTGGTTGGAATTTCATAAGTTGTGGATTCAATTCGTTTAACTGTTTGATTGATAACTTATTTATGTATGTTCATTGAGATTGCAAGCTTAATTTTCATGCATAAATATGACGCTAGAATATAAGTGAATTTCACCTAATCGCTATGAACTTATATTCACAAGTAGTGGAGGTTGCTTATAAACAATCGCGTTAAATGAATTCTTGGCATAAGTTTCATGCGTATTCCATAGTAACGAATGCCTCGTCGATGTTTATGATTTCCGTTGAACTTAATGATCTTTGTTGAATGTCTCTATCATGCGTATTCCATAGTTAGGGACTTTGATTAAGAATAATTTGGTTGTAATGCGTATTCCATTCAATCCAACGAATTTAGGGAAATCTGAAAGTTAATCTAAGTGGATCTAATTAACTTGGAGCATTGAGTTTCACAACTTATCGAAAGACCAACTGAGAATCAATTTTGTTTTGCAAGTGTAACATGTGTGGAGAAAAACCCCTTGGCTATTCCATCATCCATATTTTTATCACATTCATATTTACATTTTGCCTTTAATTATATTCTGTCCATTTAATTTAATATCGTCCAACCACAATTTCCCCCCCTATTTTGTTAAGTCTTAATCATTCGTATTTGTTTTATTTTTGTCTCTTTAAGCTTTTGGAGTCATAAACACTTGCAAATTCGTCTAAATCAAGTTCTAGCTTCTATTTGAGTCAATTTGATTGTTTTAGACAATTTGAGTTTTTCAAAGCCATTCTGAGTCCTAGTAGTCTTGTTAAGAGTATTTTAATTTAGTTTTTATGTTTTTAAGTCACTAAATCTGCATACCATGGTTCACTTACCTCAATGGAAAGCAGCTGCTCATCGGGAAAAGTTTCAGGGATAGGTACGGCATGTTCATGCTCCTCATGGATCATTCGGCTTAAATGGTCAGCCACTACATTCTCGCTTCCTTTCTTATCCCGGATTTCAATATCAAATTCTTGAAGAAGAAGAATCCAACGGATAAGCTTAAAAATGATGCACGTTTCTATGTTTGGGATGACCCTTATTTGTGGAAGTATTGCTCAGATCAAATTATACGTAGATGTGTGCATGATTCTGAATTTCACTCAATTCTAAGCTTTTGTCACACATATGCATGTGGTGGTCATTTTGGCACACAACGCACTGCCCTCAAGGTTTTAGAGTGTGGTTTTTATTGGCCGACTATATTTAGGGATGCTAGAACCTTTTGTATGTCTTGTGATCGTTGCCAACGAATGGGTAACATAGGTACCAAGGACCAAATGCCGCAAACCCCTGTCTTTAATGTTGAAATTTTTGATGTTTGGGGCATTGATTTCATGGGCCCTTTCCCTCCATCTTATGGTTTCACTTATATCTTGCTTGCCGTTGATTATGTTTCTAAATGGGTGGAAGCAAAAGCCACCCGTACTAACGATTCTAAGGTGGTTGCAGATTTCGTGAAAACTAACATTTTTGCTAGGTTTGGAATGCCGAGAGTAATCATAAGTGATGGAGGGTCTCACTTTTGCAATCGGACCATTGAGGCGTTGCTAAGAAAGTACCATGTCAACCATAAGGTCTCCACACCTTACCATCCTCAAACAAATGGCCAAGCCGAGGTGTCTAACCGAGAAATCAAACAAATTTTGGAGAAGACCGTTGGACCAACAAGGAGGGATTGGAGCTTACGTTTAGATGATGCACTGTGGGCATATCGTACGGCATACAAAACACCCATTGGGATGTCACCTTTTCGGCTCGTCTATGGTAAGCCATGTCATTTGCCCGTAGAGTTAGAGCACAAGGCACATTGGGCCGTGAAGACTTTCAACATGGACATAGATGCAGCGGGAGTTCATAGGAAGCTCCAATTGAATGAACTTGAGGAGATTCGGAATGAAGCCTATGAGAATGCCCGAATGTACAAAGCCAAGACCAAAGCATTCCATGATAAAATGATTCGAACCAAGACCTTCACAGTTGGGCAGAAAGTGTTACTTTTCAACTCTCGCCTACGTTTGTTTCCTGGTAAGTTGCGTTCTAAATGGATTGGCCCGTTTGTTGTTACTAATGTTTTCCCTCATGGTGCAGTGCAAATCAAAAGTTCAAGGACGCAGCAAGAATTCAAAGTGAATGGGCATCGATTGAAGCCCTATTACGAGATGTTTGAGGAGCATGTCGTGGAGGAGGTACCCCTCCATGCCGTGGAACCTAGTCAAGCTTAAACGGAGGTACCGTCCGGCTGCAAGACGTAAAAGAAAGCGCTTCGTGGGAGGCAACCCATGCATCCGAATAGAGAAGAACTTGGAAACCCCTTTAAGAGACTTATTTTTATTCCTTTCTTTTTCTTTACTGCCTTTACTTTGCTTTCTTTCTCGTATTTGTTTATTTGCTTGCTCTGTTGTGACTTTCTGCTTAAAACATTGAGGACAAAGTTTGATTTAAGTGTGGGGGGGTAAACAATTTGTATTTGCATGAATTTCGTGGGATTTATTCACCTTTCACTTAGAATGTGGTTTCTTGCTGTTTTAAGCGTTTTTAGAGTGTTTTAGTGTGTTTTATAGTGTCTTGGTATAAAACTCCGAAAATTTGATAAAAATTAAAAAAAAAAAAAAAAAAAAAAAAAAAAAAAAAAAATTCTTTTCTTTGTTGCTATTTCGTTTCTGCCTTGTTAGGTTGTTTAGTTGTTATTGTTTGTTTGTTTATTAATTGTGTGAGTCTATGATTGTAACATTGAGAAAATGTTTGATTTATTGATAGGCAGTGCTAAACAAAGAAAGATGATGCTTCATAAAGGTTGTTTGCTTGAGGCCCCACTACGTGGCTTTACTCTTGAAGCGGAAGGCGTAGGAACGGAAGGCGTAGGAACAGAAGGCATCGGAGCGGAAGGCGTAGGAACAGAAGGCATCGGAGCGGGAGGCATCGAAGATAGAGCATTCCAGGCCTCAATACTTGGCCAAGCGCTGGATGAGCCAGGAAAAAGGTGCCTCTGGAGGAAAGACGAGAACCTTTGACGGTCACTGTGAATCCGACCTTCAGACTCTTGCAGCTCATCAAGCTTCCTCTTCATGCCCGTCGAATAGTTGTTTGCAAGCACGTGCAAACTTCTATTCTCATACTTCAGCTGCTGGATCTCCTGCTTGAGACTTTCCACCTCTGCCATCAATGATTCCACCTGACGGGAGCGGGCAAGCAGGCGTTGGCCCATGTTGGACACAGAACTCGCACACTGAACACTAAGTGCGAGGGACTCTTGAACGGCCAACTCATCGGACCGTCCTGACAGCAGCCTACTATCTTTTGGAGTGAGGAGGTTCCTAGCTACTATTGTAGCTGTTGTGGCGTCCTGCATCACAGAGTCTTCACCTGAAAGAGGACCGTTAGAAGAAAAGAAAGAAGGGCGCCATACGTTACCTTGACGCGGCGCGCCCGTATCACTGCTAAGGCTCAATTCCAAGCTAAGGTTCGATGAGTTTGCCATTTTTTCAAAAGTGTTCAAAGAAAAGGGATGGAGTTAAATTTCAAAGGGCCGGAGTCGATTTTCAAGAATGGGAAATCTGCAGAGTGTGCTTGTTGTGGTGATCGATAGCTCAATAAAAAAGCCAAGGCGACGCTTTCTCGGCTTTTCAGAAGGCGCGTTCAACTTTGTCAAAAGATTTCTTCTTTTCAGACAACACGTGGAGGCCATCATCACAACTACACATCTTTAGCCGACAAGCGCAAAGTTTGGCGACGCTTTCTCTGCTTTTCGGAAGACGCGTGCAGCTCTGTCAAAAAGAGCCGCATCTGCACTACCACGTGTCGTTCAGAAAGCGAAGGGGCGTCGTTCAGAAATCGAAGGGGCGCCTGCTCAGAAATCGAAGAGGCGTGTTCAGAGATCGAAGAGGCGCCACTATTTCAAAAAGCCAGATTTGCGGGATCAAAACGTTTGTCGACAAAGGTAACAAGTACCACCACTTGATATTATCTCTATATATGTCGACCTTCGTCTTTTATGGCAGGGCAAACCTGAAGAAAAATGCCCAACTCTCCCTCACCTCTGAGGGCGTACTCCCAGCAAAGCCTTTCGAAAGACTCAATTCTTTCTTCTTCCCCAAAGATGATACCAGATGCCTGGAGTACATATGACCCAGGAGGAAACAGCACAACAAATACATGTGCTGATTCATTCACCGCTTCTTCAAAAGCAAAGGTATCTCATATCATCAAGGTCAAAAGCAAAAGTATCTCATATCATGCTCTTTCCCTGTCTTTTTCTTTGTCCTTGTTCTTACTCGCATGGCAAAGTAAAACAAGTAATCAGCCGGCACTTGGAGTCAGTCTTCCGTTCTGGAGCCAACTGTCTGGAATCTATTCCTGATTGCTTACCTAGCGTTGCTCTCGAGTAGTCATCTTCAACGGTTGATACACTTCCGGAGAAGGGACCACTTCTGCAAAGGGGAGCGAGTAAGGCAAGTGCAAATGATACATTGAAGCATGTGGAGACAAACATAGGCTGAGTTATCCTCCAACCCTTTTCAATACGAATTGGAAAGATTGAACAAAGAAACAGATAAAAGGGATAAGCTCAGACCTTCGGGGGAGACCAAAAGAACCATCCTGCTGCCCAGTTCAAGAAGTAGCACAAAGGAAAATCAACGATGGGCAGAAACCAGTTCAAGAGTAAGCCTGTGGAATCATCAAGATCAAGCCTCAATGCAATCAACAAAGAGAAGATGGAATTTACACTCTATAACCAGATTTGCGTCTCTAAACTCTTCTCTTTGTTAATTACATTATGCCATGTTTAGTATGTTTAAGTGCTTTTTGTGTATTTACTTATGCTTTGTGTGAATCTATGCTTAAAACATTGAGGACAATGTTTGATTTAAGTGTGGGGGGGGTAACTAAGTATATTTGATGCAAATTCGTTGGATTTTATCACCTATCACTTCACATGTTGTTTCTCACTGTTTTAAAACTGTTTTAGTGTGTTTTGTCTTAAAAATTCGAAAATCCCATAAAAATTTGAAAAATTGTTTTGAAAAACCCAAAAAGAGTTATTTTAAAGTTGTTTTTGTGTGTGTGTTTGTGTCTTAGGATACCTTCCAACACAATGATAAGGATTTGGTTTGTAATTGCATGACTGTTAAAAAGAGTTATTAACATAGAGAAAAGTTTGATTTACTCTTGGTATATGCTTGGTTATGGTTATAATGTATAACTTCACATGCAATCATAAAAGAAAATTTAGTTTTTGTAACATGCCTGAAGGAAGGAACTCAAACAAATGCTACAACCCTGAGAGACTTGAGCCTATAACGTTCTTTGGAGAGTATAATCTGTGATTTCTTGTTTTCTAAAATCGTTGCATGATCTCATTATTCTTTGCTTGGTTACTACTTAGAAGGCGTTTCATCATATAGTTCCAAATGCTAGAACTCATGCCCATTTCATTCAAAGCATGTTATTGATTTGCATAACATATATCAAGATGAAGTTGTGTAGTTGCCACCATAGCCAAATAGCCTCGCTTCCCATATTTCGTATATGTTGTAAGTTTTACCCCCGTTGAGCCATGTTAACCCATGTTCTTTGTTTACCCACTTTATCTTCACCTAACCTAGAATATGACCGTCCTTACCCTTGTTCTTAAAAGATAGTGAGCATGACTTAATTGAATTCCTTTTGAGTTACATTATGAAAGAAAATAAGTGTGGGGGAGAGAATGTTTAAGTGTTTTTGTTTTGAGATTCAAAAGAAAAAAAAAAAAAAAAAAAAAAAAAAAAAGAGAAAAGAATAAGTGATTGAAGAAAGGTTCCAAAACACCAATTCTGGGCGTAAATTGTCTAAATTCTCCCTTTTTGTTCAAAAGTTGAGTTTTCATTCAAAAGTGAATTCTAAGTTGATTAAAATGCTTTGCTCACTATTTCTTTAAGAACCTTTGTTTTCCATATCCCTTCTTTATCCACATACCCCAAGCCCCGTTACAACCCTTGACTTCTATCTTGAGTGTTGTGTATTTCAATTTGTGGAGTTTGAACTTGGTATGAGCTTATGGTGTCACTGGTTCTCGCGTCTAAGTAGTAGCATTCCATTCATGAGATCATATCTAAAATTGATTATTAACTCCAGAATTTGCGTTCTTTGTGATACATATATGTGAGTGTCGTTTTCATGTTTACATCAATCTTCTCACATATGACTAGATTAGGGTGTGTAGTTAGAAAATCTGAGTAAAAATTGAGTGCATATCTTGAAAGGAATTGAGCAAATTCTCTAAGGCATGTTACTACATTCAAAACATGGTTTTAAATGCTTAATTGTGAACTAGTATATGGTGACTATGATTAAGAATGTACTTAAATGTGAAGATGACTAAAATCTGTGAGAATGATGATTTTTAACTTGTCATGTGCATTGGAAATCCCTAAGACGGTTGTTGGAAGGTTTAGGTTGTGTTTTACGTGTTTAGTGTCGTTTTGTTTATTTGTTTTTATTCTGTTTTGCTCGAGGACTAGCAAAAGCTAAGTGTGGGGGTATTTGATAGGAGCATATTCATGCGACTTAAATGGCTTGTTCTCGTGCATTTACGTTATGTTTCTCTCGTTATTTTAGTCCTTTATGCTTCTTTTGTGTGTTTTCAGGTTCTAAGGGCCTAGGGAGCAAGAAAGTGCATTTTGAGGCCATTTGGAGCATTTTTGGGCATGGATTGGATAGCTTATCCATGGAGCCAAGAGGATGGACGAATTTGAAGGCCTTGTATGCACTTGAAGACACAAAACAATGGCTCTAGCCCAATCAAACACATTATGCCATACAAACCAACCTATTTTAGGCCCATTCTATGTACTTAAACCCTAGCCCTTTAAACTAATTCATTTATCACTTATCAAACCATTCACTTATCACTCACCACATATCATTCACTTATCACTTAACATATCATTCATTTATTTCACTTCCATACTCCTCTTAATTCCACATGCATTCTCACACATGCACATCATTCACTCACATTTCCACCATTCATTCTTTATTCCTTTCCAAACATCTCACATGCATTTCCACCTTCCTACTTCATCATTTCACCACATTCTCCCTCTTTAACTCACATGCATTCATCATAATTCACAACACAAAACAACTTCATTGCCATGGGTTCCCATTTCCTTTCCAAACATCTCACATGCATTTCTTCATTATTTCCTAACCCTACATGCATTATTTATTGCATCTTCACATGCATTCACACACACTTTACACATTCAAACCGTGAGCTCCCATTCCTATATGCCATTTTCAGATTTCCACCCACTAACCTAGTCATCAACACATGCACTTCCACCTTTCATCCACAATGATTCATGATTCATTCACTTTGCATCCTTTAAATCACATACTTTTCCATCATTAATTAGCCACTTGCATCTTAAACAAACAACCATATGTTCCCTCCACTACTCCTATAAATACCCTTGCATTCATTCATTCAATTCATATCTCATATTTCCATTCACAACACTTCACACAACACAAATACACATCCATTGCCGCAATTCCCCTTCCATTTTCTGTGCAGTTTTTCTCCTTCATTGCAGCCACTATCCAACCACTTCCCATCCCTCCAAAACACTTCACATAATCCCCAAAGCTCACCTTAGACCTTGTGCTACAACAACGAGGAAGAAAAGAGTGCTTAAACGTTCATACAATTCAAGTTTGAGTTGTTGGAATGTTTAGGTGTTTCTTTGATTTCAAAGTTTAAATTTAATTCTCTTTGTTTTGTACGTATGAGAAGGGAAGAAAAGAGTGCCTAAACGTTCATACAATTCACGTTTGAGTTGTTGGAATGTTTAGGTGTTTCTTTAATTTCAAAGTTATGAGGAACTAAACCCCCTTTAGCTAGGGGGTGATTCGAAACTATGTTTATATTTGCAATTTGAATTGATTACGTTTGGTTGGAATTTCATAAGTTGTGGATTCAATTCGTTTAACTGTTTGATTGATAACTTATTTATGTATGTTCATTGAGATTGCAAGCTTAATTTTCATGCATAAATATGACGCTAGAATATAAGTGAATTTCACCTAATCGCTATGAACTTATATTCACAAGTAGTGGAGGTTGCTTATAAACAATCGCGTTAAATGAATTCTTGGCATAAGTTTCATGCGTATTCCATAGTAACGAATGCCTCGTCGATGTTTATGATTTCCGTTGAACTTAATGATCTTTGTTGAATGTCTCTATCATGCGTATTCCATAGTTAGGGACTTTGATTAAGAATAATTTGGTTGTAATGCGTATTCCATTCAATCCAACGAATTTAGGGAAATCTGAAAGTTAATCTAAGTGGATCTAATTAACTTGGAGCATTGAGTTTCACAACTTATCGAAAGACCAACTGAGAATCAATTTTGTTTTGCAAGTGTAACATGTGTGGAGAAGAACCCCTTGGCTATTCCATCATCCATATTTTTATCACATTCATATTTACATTTTGCCTTTAATTATATTCTGTCCATTTAATTTAATATCGTCCAACCACAATTTCCCCCCTATTTTGTTAAGTCTTAATCATTCGTATTTGTTTTATTTTTGTCTCTTTAAGCTTTTGGAGTCATAAACACTTGCAAATTCGTCTAAATCAAGTTCTAGCTTCTATTTGAGTCAATTTGATTGTTTTAGACAATTTGAGTTTTTCAAAGCCATTCTGAGTCCTAGTAGTCTTGTTAAGAGTATTTTAATTTAGTTTTTATGTTTTTAAGTCAATTTAGAAGGTTTTAGCAAGCCCTCCTAATCCCCGGTCTAGAACGATCCCTCACTTATCCATTCTACTACAATTGTCAAACGAGGGTTTAATTTGAGTGTCAAGTAAATCTCGCATCATTGGCAATGTCATTAGGGATGTGAGATATGGCGCCAGAATCCAATAGCCAAGCTGGAGAAAGCTTGGAGGTGTAGCATGTAAACATTGCTCCAAGTTTAGCAGGAGGAATCTTCCCAGAGATGTCAGGATTCATGCGATTGAAGCGGTCAATAGCTTCATGACCGGTGGAGCCACAAATTTGACAAGGAACATGAGTACTGTAGAATGAAGAGTTACGAACCCCTTGTTGATGACCACGATTGGAGGATTGACCTCGATAATTCCCTCGATGTCCACGATTATGATTATACCGACCAGGATTATGATAGTGATTGCCCCGATTGGTGGTCATTCCACAATGAGAGTTGAATCGAAAAGATTGTTGAGGTTGTGCAACATAAGCTTGAGGTGGTGGAGTGGGAAGAAGAGGCGGTTGAGACTGAGCAGAAAACGCCTAAAAAGACTCAGTATTGGAAGAAGAGAACTTATTGCGACGAGACATTGAAAGCTCTTTGGTGAGAAAAAGACCATGTAACTCATCCAGAGACGTGGAAAAGAGACCTAACATGACAGAATCAATGAAGGATTTGAATCCATCAGGTAATCCAACGAAAGTAACCGCAATTAGATCTCGATTAGAGATAGGGACTTTGGCAGAAGAAAGAGAGTCAGAGATTTCTTTGAGTTGTTGAAGATAATCCGCCATAGATTGAGCACATTTTTTAATGGCTTGAAGACGAGACCGGAGTTGATGGATGTGAGCATCTGAAACTCCACCAAAACGCTATTCAAGCTTGATCCAAAGATCTCGAGCAAAAGAGACACCAATAGTAAAGGGAATGACATCTTTCGAAAGTGTAGAATTCAACCAAATCAAAAGATTCTAATCCTTTTCATACCAGATCTCAAAGACTGGATTAAGTGATCGATCTGGAAGGAATGGCGGTGGACACGGCTTAGTACCTTCAACGATATGGTATAGACGTAAATGATTATTATTGGACGACTATATGTTTACCTATTATCGTTTTTCACTTTTAGGTTTCCTACCTTCACATTTAATGGTATTATAACATGATGTTAACATTGAACGTATAGAATTACAAGAAATGTAAGGTTATACTATAATCATCAAAATTTAGAGTATAAAATTATAAATAATAGTAAGGTTATAGTATTTAATAATACATATTGACATCGTTACTACTGCAATAACAAGGTCGGATTTTACGTATGTGTGGATGTTATCATTATTATATTGTTAAGTGTAATGTTATACATGAACATTATGTCATATTATACTGTCAAGATACAACATTGATAGGCGTAGACATGATTACATTACAAAAACGTAGTTTGATTAAAGTGTACCAGTACATTGTTTACCATAGATTAACCCTAATATTTATCATTTTTGCTTCACTCATTCAAGTGTTACGATCTTCAGTTGACAAATTAAAATTCAACTCCAAGTACTAATGTTTAGCACGTAAACGAACATGGGGTCTAAGAACATTAAAAGTTCCAACATTTCAATCAATAATTCCACTTTCGTGAATAAAGAGATATTTCATCACCATGTGCAAAATATTAAAATTAAGCAAAAATACAAATAAAACAAGAGCGGTTATCTTTCCACTGCCAAGTGGCGCTAGGTAGTCGTTGCTTGGTGAAACCAGTCTTACACGGTTTCCTCTGCTCTTGAAATTGTGTACTCTAGAGCTTTCGCTCATAAAGGTCGGCACGATTTGATTTGGTGAGATTTTAGAGTGAAACCAAAATCAAAATTAAAACAAAAAAAATTCAGTTTTTGATAGTTCGATTCAATGCAATTTTAAAGCTTGCTCCGAAATAGAACCAAACTATTTGGTTGCAGTCCGGCTCGATTTCAAACTACTTCAAGCATACAGACAGATTTCTAGCTGCTCTCCGTGTGGTTCTTGGTCTTCAATATTTTTTTTTTCAAGATAAAAGATGGGAAGGAAAGATCACAAGGACATCCATTCACACGATTGAATGGACCTGGTGATGAATATTTGTAACTAGAGACGACACGTGACAAATATCTATTGAATGGTTGATATACTTTTTGAACATGTAGCAATCATTTATTAGACCAAAGATGCCACTGAAACTATGCATTGTTTGCAAAAGAAAATATCTCCTCATTCGGACATCAAGTTGTAATACGGCTAACTCGTAAAACTACTTCAATATGTCACATGGTATTATCATCATATACAATTTTTTCATTCCAGTGCTCCCTCGTGAATGCATATAATCTAGGAGGCTTGGATAACACCATAAAAGTGAGTCAACTATTTCCCGTATATCTATAGGGAGTACCATGTGGCCCTTCTGCACAATTATAAAAGTATACAACAATCAAATGAAACGTACAAGTTGTGTTCAAAGATGTAAGCAAAACAAGTGATTAAGCAAGGCATCCTTCCTTGGAGTTGCCACAACTGCAAATCCACTTCTGGCACACGTAGAATTTCCCCAACTTAAAACGCGTCTGGAAGACCAATTTTACAAGTCTCTGCAACTTGCCTTCATCAGTTCATCCCAAACTTTAATTGATTTTGGCCAATTGTAGAAACTTGTATTTCGCTTTGGAAAAAAAAATGCTTTCACAAATGCACTTTCCAATAACTTGTTATAACCTGTACTAACTACCCCAGGGGAAACGATAGTACACAAAACGACAAACAAGGTGGAAGAATTTTCTGAGAGGTAAAGTTCAACTTACGGGGCAGGATGCCAGGACCTCTCATTTTTTTGATATGATGCTCCATAAAAGAGTGAAAGTAGGAGGTACTTGTTGATGCAAGCTGCAAAAGAAGGAAGCATATTAGCGACTCTATACTTCATGTAAGGGAAACCTGATTCATGGGCAGCAGGTTCAAGAGAATTTCGTTCCACATATCAGGTACGCCAGGTAGGCACCAATGGCTACAATCAGGCACTGATGGATTATTGCTCCAAATACCCACATGCCCATTGCTTCGGAATGATACCATAGGTGTAACGTGTAGGATAGTCAATAGAACCTTCATTTTCCTCACAATCTTTATAATGATGTCTGAAATTGTGTTTTGGTCCTTTCCCCATGAGCTTGACCAAGGATGTTGAGTCACTTTGCAAGAATTGCGGTTTCAGCCACTGGTACATATACAAGAATTACCAGCAGTCAATTACATCAGCTTATTTGTATCTCAACTCAGGAACAAGAATGAACAATTAAACATAGATCACAATTTAAAAGATTTAGCTTCTACAAAGAAGAAAATAGTACAACTTTATGGATTACTTCAGATTAGCCAATCGAACGTGCATTTCCACGATTGACCGTTAACTAAATTATTTAGAGCTACATGCAATTGAACTCCAGCATCCTTAAAAGCTACAGTCAGAAAGTATCATAACAAACTAAATAAATAACGCACCTCCAATGCGATGACTCAAAAGTCCTGAAGAATACACTTGTCCTATTTGTGTTGACCATGGTCTCAACCAAAGATGCCCAAGTGTTTAAAGCTGTCCTGAAGCCAGCGGTAATTGGCATTCCGAGCCTCAGTGATTTACCCACTTGAAAATAGCAGCCCCTGTCTAAAAAACTGTTAAAACTTGCATATTTTTGGGTCTCTGTTTGAAAATAAAAAAAATTCTAGAAGTGATCTCAAAATCCTTTTCTGGAAGTCACTTTCTCAATTTCATCTCAAGTTTAATCACTGAAAACTCCACGAAAGCTGATTGTGAAGCCGATGATATGTTGAAAAAAAAGTTGCAGGTGCAAGTACATATCCACTCACACAAACAATCACAAGAACGTGAGAAGGCGAAGTGGAGTGAGAAAAAGAGAATCCATCTGCAAAACACTACTACAGGCTGCACAATTCTTTTGTGAATTGTATATTTTCTTTTGGTCTAAACTGTGCACTAAGGCAACAATATTTTGGTGGTAGCAACTGGTAAGTACTTTAACTAAGAAGATCTAAAGTCAGATGTTAATATAACCGGCAATTCTGCTTTCTACCTGTCATTATTTATGATCTGATATGTGTTTGATTACAATTCCAGGCCCCTTTCCCCAACTGGTGAAAGTTTTTTAAGCTAAAACATAAGCATAAATATCCAAACTACATGTGTTACAATATCTGAAGTTGAAATTTACTAGTCCCGTACAAGCATATTTCCTCCACAATACAATAATCACAACTGCCATGGCGTTTGCATCAACAAACATCAACCAAGACCTTGGCCACATCAGTACTAAGGGATTTTCTCTCTCATTGGGAAATTAGACCTTCTGAAGAGGTGTTAACATGCAGAAGCCTTTAAACCATTTATTCACAATAAGCAGCATGCATACCATAAATATTAAATAAGTTGGAATCCACTGTATGCATTAGTGAACATCTATACTACGAAGCATGGAGTATGAATGCATGGCATAAAGCAGTTTATGGTGACAATTCTGAAACTAAATGTTGGAGTAGGTGGGGATTAAAGTTAAATGTATCATATAAATATATAACCATGGAGTAACTCTATAAGCTAGAGAACACTATGCGATGACAAGAGGATCAAGGAACTGAATGTAACAAAAAAAAAGAAAAAAAATGCATTCGATAAATATAGAATCATGAAGCAAATTTGTAGATGTTTTCGACATCAGAAAGCATTTTACAAGAATAATTGAAAATTAGACAACGCAGATCAAGGAACTGAATGTAATGAAAAACAAGAAAAACTACATCCGATAAATATAGAATCATGAAGCAAATTTGTAGATGGGTTTTCGATGTCAGAAAGCATTTTACAAGAATAACTGAAAATTGGACAATGCTCAGAGACTAATGTAACTCACATGTCACAAAGTTTACTTGGTGTCCACCAGTGCCCTGAATTGAATATCAAAATATCAGAATCAATCCATTCTTGGCTAGTGACATCCAACTTGTCAACTCTGAGCGTTGACTTAACCCTCTTTCGTGATCGGATTGGAACTGTAGCAGGCTGCACTAGGAAAACTGACCGATAGAAATCAATTCTGAGGTCAAATGAACTAAACCGTACCGATAAGAATCTAATTTGCTTAGTGATTTTATTCCCATTCCCTTCATAAACACTCTTCTTATCCTCCACCCCTGTCATGGTAAACATATCAAAGACTCCCACTTAACGAGTCTCCAACAAAAACAACTCGCTTTCCACGAAGTTTTTCAAGAACACATTAAATCTAGGAATATCACAATTCTTTGGCTTCCGCCTCCACTTAGCATAACCCCATCTTTACGCCCATTAGCAAAGCAATTAAATCCAATTTCTGTAAATGAACATTGTGAAGCATTGTACAAAGGGTAACTTTCATCTCGAATCCAACTTCAAGAAAATGAGCAAAGTAAACAGCAATCTTACAGATTCACCAACTGGGGTTTTGCAGAAAAACACTTTCTGGTGTTGGCAGCTCCTGCTAGAAGCAGCTTTGCAGTGAAAGTGAACAAAAACGTATATGAAAAAAGAAGGGTTAACCTGTCAGACAACCGTGCGACCACCCCAGACAGTGAAACTGGCTGAGAACGATCATCTGCCGCTTAATGGAAGCGAGGAACCACTAGCTATTAATCACGCTCTGATTGTACGGTCATGATTCATCCGCCAGGTTGAGGTTCCTGTCTCCTTAGAAATCAAGGATACAGAGGTACGATCCTATAGAACAGATCCTGTTCAAGTAAGGTCGTGATCCATCCTCCGTTGTCTAAGTATATGAACAGCTTCATCATTCTGGAAACTGTCGATGTGGGACAAAAGCGCAGTGTTTGGCATACCAGCAAAAGAACTCGCTTTCTCCCTCTTTTTTGTTCATTTGCTTTTCAATACTTTGGGGCCCCGAAACTGCCATGTGTAAATTTAATTTATACATCAGAGCCGTCTCTTTAAAATAAATAAATAAATACAGCAGAGTCGTGTCTTTAGACGATTAAATGTGATTCGTCGCGAAAAAAAAAAATAAATAAATAAAAATAAAAATTTAATTTAACAATATAAAATATAAAATAAGTAAATACGGTTTAAGAGACAAAATATTGATATTCGTCGTGCAAGGTTTTTGAAAAATAATAAAAAAATTATGAAAATAATTGTTTTTAAAATTTATAATATAAAATTAAAATTTAGTGATTCATGCATTTTTTTTAATCATGTTGTTGCATTATTGAAATTTTTACAGCTTAAGTAATATATAGAAGAAAATCATGTGTTTTAGACTTATATATTATATAATGTCTCCATAAGCACTGGTATGCACGAAGAATAAGATTTCATACATGGTTAATCAGATTTATCTACTATGATGAAGGATGTATCATCAACAGTTTCTTGTGTTTAGAGATTCATACATTTTTTTTAATGATGTTGTGGCATTTCTGAAATTTTTATAGCTTCAGTGATATATAGAAGGGTCTTTTTCACAAATGATCTCTGATATTGATCAAATTCATCATTTTGGTCCCTCACTACCGCACATCAATTTGGTCCTTCCGTTAAGATTCCGTCAACTATTATGTTAGTTTATATGTGGGATCCACAAATCCAATGAAATGGTGACACATGGATTACACAAAACAAGGGTTATTATCGCAAATGGTCCCTGACATTGATTCAACTCCTCATTTTAGTCCCTGAGTTTCAAAAATCAATAAATTTAGTCCCTGACTCTCAATACCACACATCAATTTAATCATTTCGTTAAAGTTTCATCAATATTTTTTTTCCCACTAATCCAATCATATGGCACCACATGGATTAACTATAAGAAACTATTTTTTTTTTAAGATTTAAAACTAAAAGTAAAATAAGAAACTAAAAACCAAAACTAAAAGAAAGAAAAAAATCATCATCGTCTTCATCAGGGCATGCTCAAAAGGAAAAGGAAGGCACCATGACACCACTAAAGTACTTGGCCTCATGAACTTACTCTTCATTTTCTCTAGTTGGTTATAATCCTAAAACCTGTCAAATTTGAATTGAATTTGATTTTATCAAATTTAGATTGAATTTTTTTTCCAATTGGGGTTTGTGGGATGCAAGAAAAATAAGTGCGGAATACTCTTCTTTTGGTTCACTCTTAAAAAAAAAAAAAAGTTTCTTATAGTTAATCCACGTTGAGCTATATAATTGGATTAGTGCGACCACATTAATGGAGGGAATAAATTGATACGCATTAGTGAAAGTCAGAGACCAAATTTATCGATTTTTGAAACTTAGGGAGCAAAATGAGGAGTTAGATCAATGTCAGAGACCATTTGTGATAAAACCCCTTATTTTGTGTAATCCACGTGTCACCATTTGATTGGATTTGTGGGTCCCACATACAAACTAACATAATAGTTGATGGAATCTTAACGGAATGACTAAATTTATGTGAGGTAGTGAATATCAGGGACGACATTGATTGATTTTGAATATGAGGGACCAAAATGATGAGTTTGGTCAATCTCAGGGACCGTTTATGATAAAAACCTTATATAAAACAAAATCAAGAGTTGTAGACTTGTATATCATACAATGTCTCCATAAGCAGCACTTGTATGCATGGAGAGTGAAGATTTTGGAGAATGATGGTTAATCGGATTACAATATACCTGCATGTACTTTAGTGGTTCTAATATATCACTTTTAGTATTTGTACATTCCCCAGTTAAACTGCATAACATGCATTATATTTACGAGTGTTTGAGAATCACAATTTTATAGCTTTAGTAATATATAGAAGAAAATCATATAATGTCTCCATAAGCACTTGTATGGATGAAGAGTGAAGATTTCAGAGATTGATGGTTTATCGGATTTACCTAAGGCTTTTTAGCCAAAATGGTCCCTGAAATTTGCTTAACTCCTCACTTTGGTCCCTGAGATTTCAAATGAATAGAAGTGGTCCCTGAGATTGTCCACCATCCATCATTTTGGTCATTCCGTTAAAAACTCCCTTAAGTGTCCCAAAGCTCTTGGCCGGAAGTTTGGGCAATTTTCAAAGCTTCGTAACTCAATTGTTTCTTAACCAAATTCAACCCATAATATATCAAAATGAAGATAGGAAAGTGTAGAATAAGATTATACCTATTTGGAAGCCCAATGGTTGCCGAAGATGGTCAGAAAATAGCCTCAAAATTGACTGGTCTGAGGGAAAACTGGAAAACTCTTCGAAAACTAGGCAAACTTTAAACGTTCATAACTTCTTCAATACTCAACTAAAGCAAGTGATTCAAAAACGAAAATCATACTTTTCGATGAGAAAAAGAGAATGGTACCTTTTTCAGCAGCTAACTCGCCATGGTTTGGTGGGAAAATGGCTCGAAAGTGGATGGAAGAGGATCAATATTTCCAATAAAGCCGACGGGTGCCTAAAGCTTCCCGGAGTCGATTCGTCGCCTACGGTGGTCCAACGGGGTCAAGTTTAGTCTGGATTTACTCCTAGGATGATGGGCTACAAGTTTTAAGTTGTGGCATCGGCCACAGCTTTGCTGATTCACCGGAAAAATGAAAAGGATGGGCGGACATGATTTTGACTCGTCGGATTTCGTGGCTTCACTCCACCACATATGATGGTTTATCAAGGTGGTTCTTGGTTGGGTTTTGTAGAGGGAAGTGTGAGAGCTTCATGATGATGGTGGTGGCGTTAAAAAATGCCATCGGAGTTGGCCAGAATCAGCATCAGAAAGTCGTGGGTCGCGAAGGTCAATTAGGTGGGTTTTCTGGGCTTTTGGGTCCACATGTCTAAAAGACCTCACAACTTCTGAGGCTCGTAACTTTTCTGTTCTAATTCGGAATTAAGATCCGTTTACGCCCATGCGCTCGTGGAATCAAGCTCTACTTAAAAAACTCAAGAGTTAACCTAAAAGGTCGAAAAATGAATAATGACTAAAGTACCCCTCACTTCGTTTTTCTCAAAATCGAAGAATTAACGAACTAACTTCAATTAAATCTCCGTAATACGTCAAAAATAAAATAAAATACTAATTTTGGGGACGAGATATCACACTCGTTTCATGTAATTAATTGTTCTTTTCCACATATGACGTTTTCAGTTGAAATTTTATTGGTTTTGTTCCTTGATGGCTTGTGTCATGGTGTTCCTTGATGGTTTTCACTTAAAATAAAAACTGAAAATACAAATTTTGAAAGCTCAAGAAACTAGTTTTTAGTTTTTAGTTTTCATTTAAAAAAAAAAAAAAAACCAAAAACTGAAAGTAGTTGTCAAAATAGATTTCTTTGAAATTTAAAACCCGAAAATAGATCTCACGTGTCAGAACATTTTTGAATATTTTATTTGCCTCGTGAAGATTCTAAGGGCTGGTTTGGTATTGATGTACTTTGAAAAAAAATTGCTTCTGCTGTGCTATGAGAATAAGCAGCTGTGAAATAAAGTAGCAGAGTGTTTGGTAAACTTTTTTATAAAAGTGCTTTTGAAAAAAAAAAAACAGTATTATAGTGTTTGGTAAACTTTTATGTAAAATATATGTGAAAAAAAGCCGGTTTTTCAAAGCTGGGTTTTGCAGCTTTTTGTTTTTGGCTTTTTTCACCCAAAACTGTGAAAAAAAGCTGAAGCTGAATGTTTACCAAACACAAAAACAGCTCCCAGCTTTTTTTTGTACCAGTTTTTTTCAGAATCACCTCAGTACAAAACCAGGCCTAAGCCTCATGAAGGTTGTCATAAGGAACGACTTTTATTTGAAACTTATTTTTATGGTATTGGAGGGAGAGAAGTAAACGCAGACTCGAAAGGGAAAAAAAACTCATAAATCATAATGCATTATGCTGAGAATATGTCAACCATATTTTCTTTTCCTTTTTAGAAAAAAAAAAGAAAAAAGAAAAAAGAAAAAAACAAAGAGACATGAATATCTTTTCTGTTAATAAAAGTTGGAAACTTAATCCAAAGTCTTGCAACCAGTCACTTTTATTGTGGAAAATCCTTGTCCTTTCATTTTGATAATGGTATTACATGGGTAACGGATTTCCTTGGGAATAAGGGAACATTCATGCATGGAACCATTGTTTTGAATTTCTTATGCTTGAAATCTATGATTATGTGTTACTTAATTTAGTTTGGTTAATCATGATGAGGTTTATGTTCCTATTGAACTATAGTTTCGTTCACCCTATTATATATCTTGTAGGTATTGAACCACAAACATGTTACATCCCAGTCTCGATTATGTTGTAGCATGATATTGTCCGTTTTGAGCTCACCATTTCCTTACGGTTTTGTTTCTAGGAACTCACGAGAAACTTCTCAGTGGGTCACCCATCCTAGGACTGCTCTCGCCCAAACTCACTTAACTTCGGAGTTCTTATGGGATATAGAGCCAGTGAGTTCCCAAAAGGCCTCGAGCTATAGGGAGGGGAGTATGTACATATAATGCATATCAACCCCTCTCCATTGGTCGATGTGGGATCTCACAATCCACCCCTCTTAGGGGCCCGACGTCCTCATCGGCACACTCGCACCACACGGCAGAGTGGCTCTGATACCCTTCTGTCACATCCCAGTCTCGACTCTACCGTAGCACTATATTGTCCGCTTTGGGCTCACCATTCCCTCACGGTTTTGTTTCTGGGAACTCACGAGCAACTTTCTAGTGGGTCACCCATCCTAGGACTGATCTCGCCCAAACTCGCTTAACTTCGAAGTTCTTGTGGGATGTGGAGTCAGTGAGTTCCCAAAAGGTCTAGTGTTATAGGGAGGGGAGTATGTACATATAAGGCACATCACCACTTTTCCGTTGGTCGATGTGGGATCTCACAAAACCCAAGGTCTTGGTACACCAATTGGAAACTAGAAGTTATTGTCAGACCATCTCTAAATGAGATGTCAAAAATGTCACATAGACATATAATGGTAACAAATGACGTACCATTTACTCTAACAGAGATGTCAAAGATGACATGGAAAATAAAACTAAGCTGATATGGACAAAGAGATGTCAAATTTGAAGCCTTAGCTTGAATGCTAGTATATTTAAGCATTATTTTATTATTTTTAAACCAATAACAACCCAACTTTTACTCTTTTTGTTAAAAAAAAAATAAATAAAACAATAAATTTTGACATACCGGATGGAAAAAAAAAATTAATAATATGTCAAATTGTCATGTCTACCATCAAATTTAAATTTGATGTATTATTTAAAATGCTCTTATACTGTTCATATGTAATAATCAAGTTTTACATAAAAGAATAAGGAATCTTTTATTGTATAGCCTGTGAGTTGTAAATTTTTATGTTAATAATTAGTATCACTAGATTTCCTCTTCAAAATTTTAATGTTATATAAATGCTCTGAATTCATTTTTATTTTATTTATTGCATTTTGATTATAAAAGTTTGTTATTCTATAATTGTGATGCGATTAGACCGTCTCCAATGGTTGGGCTAAAAACCAAATATTTTAGCCCGGAAAATTTAGTTTTTAGTCCAAAAATAATTTTTCTGCTCCAACCGTTCTAGCCTAAAGTTTTAGCCCAGGATTATTAAAGAATGAACTTAGGCTATTTTTTTTATTAAATTAAATTTTAAAAAATAAATAAATATGTAGACTATCGTAAATTAATTTTATGAATATTTTAATCTAAAAAAATTTAAATTTCGATAAATATTGGGTAGAGTCCACTCCGATTTTTGGGCTAAATTTTGGAGGGAATTCGGCCTTGGTTTAGCATTTAGCATTTAGCCCAAATTTTCTCCTTTGGTTGGATTGGATTTGGGGGGAAATTTTGGGGGGGTAATTTGGCTTTTAGCCCACCATTAGAGTTAGGGATGGCAACGGTTCGGTTTGGGGACGGAAATGCTACATTCATCCCCATAACCACGAAAATTAACCATATGCATAACCGCAAATTAACCATCGGGGATTATCCATAACCATATTCACTGGGTAATGGATTTTCAATCGGTTATCGGTTATATCCATCTTCGTCAAAAAACAAAAAAAAAACAAAAATTATATTTATCCAATTGACGCATTATAAATTTTAGTAGATATTAATTCTGTCATTAAATAGCAACATCCAATTACAAAAAACTAACAATATATTTGAAGTTGTTAATGATAACATGCACCAATTTCTTGACAGTGAGACTCTTGAAGAGAGATGAATCTGATAAACTTGTAATATTTGATAATTGATATATAAAATGATTCAATGAATTAATTTGGTTGAGTATAACAATAAGAGTATTGAATTGATGAGGTTGTTGGTATGCTTCATGCATGATGTTTGGTGCATAATAAAAATAGTATAGGGTTCGATGCATGTATAATGAATTAGTATAGGGAGAATACGGTAAATTAAATAAAATTATATTATATATCAAATATATATATATATTCGGGTCGGATTCGGGGACGGATACGGATTGGAGACCCCTATAACCATATCCAAAACCATACCCGAATAAAGTTTACGGTTTTTCCATATCCATACCATACCCGAATTTTCATATCCAAATCCAATACATTCGCGCGGTTATCCACGATTATCAGATTTAACGATTAGAATTGACATCCCTAATTAAAGTTGCTCTTAGAGTGAGAAAAAAAATTAAATTATTATCTCGGGTTGGGCCGTGATACGGTGCCTGGTGTCTGACACTTATCGCCCTTCTGGCACTGCTCAGCGCTTTTTGGTTGGAAACTGATTTGTTGATTTTTGACCTAGTATTGTTCAATTGCCGAAATACCTTATGTGTTGGATTAGCCCTTTTACTTTCACACCTAGATTCAAGTTTCATAGTGGTGATTACTTAGTATTACGGTTAAGTAGTATTTTTTTTCATTTGTAAGTGAGATGTTTTAGATTCAATTATGGTAAAAAACGAAATTGAATTACATTATTATGATAAACTCATTGTAAGATTTACTTATTTCCCATTTCTTTAATGTAGATACAATTATTTGCTAAGAAAAAGTTCCACATTGGGTGACATAATTATTTTCCTCTTGAAAAAATGGAAAAGTTGGGAACTTACATGGTAGTCACAAGCCTTGCATCCAATTACTTTGGTGAGAAGAGACAAAGGTGAAGGTGAAGAAAGATAACATGTCCTGACGGGGAACCTTTCTGACAATTTCTCGCGGTCAATCTTCAACTTTTTTTTTGTGGAAAAGACTTGGCCCTTTCAATTTGGGAGTACATGTGTTAACGTGTCCCCTTTAGCTTTCCCTGTTGGAAAGTGGAGAGCTCTTGCACGAGGATTTTCTTGTTGCTTCTTTCATGAAGATCTTAATTTTGTGATGCGACAGTACTTAATAAATTGATTACACCGTTATTTTGATATTCTCGTTTTATGTAATTCATTATTTCTTTCTTACATATAACGTTTTTTGTTGAGAGTTTAATTTGTTTTGTTACTTGATGGCTTGTGTAATGGTGTTGATTTGAAATGTTGGTTGATGGAACTGCTTGCTAACTCCTTCCAACTTAGTTTTGGCTCGATTTTGGATGTCAATGTTTAATTGATGACGTTCTCAATTAATTAGTATTTGTTCTTCCTTCTAATCGGGTTTTATCTTTACACTATGTGATGAAATATTCAAATCAGTCAAATGAAACCAATACGAGCAATCTTGTCAGGTAAACTTGTAGTTTAATTTGATTATGTTCTTACTTAACTGTGATTTCGCTCATCCCTTTATATTGCAGCTATTGAACCGCAAACCCAAGGTGTTGGTACGACAAGTGGAAACTAGAATTCATTTTTAGGAAAACAAATAAAAATAATTTTAAAATTTCGAGTTTTAACGATAAAGACAAAATAAAGAGTAAAATGAATAGTATCAGGATTGTTTGTGTAAAAATATGATTTTTTGTTAAAAAAAACAGTACCGATAACTTTTCGTTAAAATTCTCTTTATTTTTAAATTGTGCATATGTAATAAGTAGGGGTGGAAACGGTTTTTTGTGACAGGGCTAAAACTAGACATCTGGCCCTCTGGCCTCCGGTGGGAGACGGAGGGAAATATGGGCCTGTACTGTTCATTAAAATATTAATATCTTGGAGAATCTTGAAGGGCCAGATGGTTAAAACGAATCATTTGACCAGCCTTCGGTTAGAGATGACCTTACGTGTTGGATTACCCCTCTACTGCTCCTGTGTGAAAAAACCTAGATTCAGGTTTCATAGTGGGTGACATAATTATTTTCATCTTGAAAAATGGGAAAGCTGGGAAGTTGCAGAGAAGTCACAAGTCTTGCATCCAATCACTTTGGTGAGCAGAGAAAAGGTCAAGAAAGATAACAGGTCCCAACCGGGAAGCTTCTTGGAAATTTCTCACGGTGATTAGTCTTCCAATTTTTTTTTTTGTTTGAAAACCAGTGTCCCTTCTCTTTGGAACGAGTATTGGAAATCAGAGTCGTTTGTGTGGAAAATACTTGTCCTTTCACTTTAGAAGTCCATGTGTTAGCTTGTTTTCTTCATTTTCCTCTTCAACGAGTATTGAAAAGTAAATAGCTCTTACATGGAGATTTCCTTGTTGTTTCTTTCAAGAAAATTTAAATTTTATAATATGATAATATGTAATAGGTTGATTACACCATTATTTTGACATTCTCATTTCATGTAATTCATTCATTCTTTCTCATATATAACTTCTTCTGTTGAGAGATTAATTTGTGTGATGGTGTTGGGTAGAAATGTTGGCTGATGGAGCTGCTTGTTAGGTCCTTCCAACTTATCTTTGGCTCGATACTAGATGCCAATGTTTAATTGCTGATGTTCTCACATTTGATTAAATGGTTTAGCTCATTCTTTTAATAGTAAGTGTTGTTTGAAAGCGTCAAATGTGAAATTACAAATTAATTCGGAAAAATTGGACAAAGCAAACAATTCAAAGTGATACAAAGATTTATACTGATTTGGCATAAGTTTACATCCAGTACAGAGATGGTAAAGAAATTTCACTAATAGCTAATGGAGATCACAAATACAGGTTTAACTCTCAAACCCCAAATCCTAGACACACCTAATAATTCTCACTAAAAATAAAAATAAAAAAAATGAAAGAGATGAAAATACATAATTTCGTCTCTCCCAAAAGTCAAAAAATTAGCACCAATATCTTGAATGTTTAATTGCCCAAAACCTTTATTTTTCTCTTTGCTAATGGGAGCCAAAAGAAAAGCATCCAATGCCTTATAATGCTGCTCCATTTTTTTGCCTATCTTTTTTAGGAACCGAAGGACATAGGTTGCCTTTCTTTTCCTAACAATACTTGGCTGCTGAATTTTCAATGGCCATTCCTACTTTTATCTAATTAAATTTGAACAAATGTCCAAATAATTAAAATTATAAGCATAAATTAGACATGGATCTAACTCTAATTCGGTGAAAGTAGAAATGACTGTCAAGTTTTCAGCAGTCAAGTATTGTTCTTCTTTCAGTATCCAATGCCTTATAATACTGGCTCTTTGCTGCCTTTAACATAGTCATCACGTGATTGAAACCATTTTTATTTATCGAAAAAAACATTGGCTTCTCTCAAGGTAAACGGTTCAATCGAAATGAGCCACAAAACTCAACAGGCCATGACGATTAATTGTTTGGAATTTTAACGGAGAGTATGAGATATTTAACATATCTTAACTGTTAAATAGTTCACCATAGATCATCCTAAAATTTTAGTTATTTTACTCCTATTTAGATAAGTAATCATACTTGTTATAAAAAGGTCAAAGTTAGAGGAATAACCTTTTTAATGGTAGGTGCAAGGTAGATGTAAAATGCCACACTAAAACTATTGCACAAGAGGATAACAAATAAAAGGCAGATGAATAGATGATGTTACTGATATTTCTCTCTTGTTTTGTTTCTTCTTATATTTTCTGTTACATGAAAACATGCGGAGTGCTCTATTTATAGAGCAACTCCAAACTGATGCAGTTAATGCATTTTGAAATTTACGACACTTCGTGTGACTATACAATCTCTATGTATTCAACTTTCACTTTGCATGGGCATTGAAAACTTCTGCCCATGCTGAAGAATTCTGCTAACATACTGTGTGGGCATTCATTGCCTTCAGACTTTTCAACACTCCCCCTTGGATGCCCACATATCAACATGAGTTGCCTCGTTAAAACCTTGCTTGGAAAAACCCAGTGGGAAAAAACCATAGCGAAGGAAAAAGAGTACAACAAGCATGTATCATGGATACTCCCCCAGATATGTTTCTCCCCCTGATTCTGCATTCTCCAAATTTAGCTGTTTGGTAAGTCGACGTAATCTGATGCCTTGCACTAACTTCTGAAATGTGCACTTTGGTAGAGATTTGGTGAACAAGTCTGCCAGATTTTCATTTGAACGGATTTGTCTGACTTCAATAACTTTAGCCTTCTGAAGCTCATGAGCACTGAAAAACGTTGGAGATATGTGTTTAGTCTTATCGCCCTTGATGAATCCTTCCTTCATTTGGGCAACACAGGCTGCATTATCTTCATGGATGACAGTTGGGTTGTCTGTCTTCGAAGCTAGACTGCATGAATTCCGAATATGATGGATCATTGATCTTAACCAAGAACATTCACGACTTGTTTCATGTAAAGCAAGTATTTCTGAATGATTTGAAGATGTAGCAACTAATGTTTGCTTGGTTGAGCGCCATGAGATTGCTGTATCTCCATTCTTAAAGACATATCCAGTTTGTGAACGGGCTTTATGCGGATCAGAGAGGAAACCAGCATCTGCATATCCAACAAGGACCTGGTCATCTGTGGAGTTCTTTGAGTAGAAGAAACCCATATCTGTTGTCCCACGAAGGTATCGCAATACATCTTTGATACCCTTCCAATGGCGAATTGTTGGAGCAGAGCTATACCTTGCTAACAAGTTAACTGAAAAAGCTATATCTGGTCTAGTACATTCTGCTAAATACAACAAAGCACCTACTGCACTCAGATATGGTACTTCTGGACCAAGGACCAGTTCATCATTTTCTTTTGGACGAAATGGATCTTTCTTAATGTCCAAAGAACGAACGACCATTGGCGTGCTTAGTGGATAAGCCTTGTCCATACCAAATCGCTTCAGAATTTTTTCAATGTAAGCTGATTGGTGGACCAAAATTCCACTAGCACAATGCTCAATCTGCAGGCCGAGACAATATTTCGTTTTTCCAAGGTCTTTCATTTCAAATTCGCTTTTCAGATATTCAGCAGTTTTATTGAGCTCTTCAGGAGTTCCAACTAAATTCATATCATCAACATATACTGCCACTATAGCAAATCCAGAATTGGATTTCTTAATGAACACACAAGGGCAAATAACATTGTTGATATACCCTTCTTTGATCAAATACTCACTGAGACGATTATACCACATTCGTCCAGATTGTTTCAGCCCATACAATGATCGCCTTAATTTGATCGAGAGCATACCTCGTGGTTTGTTACTTGTTTCAGGCAACTTAAGTCCTTTTGGGACTTTCATATAGATGTCAGTATCTAATTCTCCATATAAATACGCAGTGATGACATCCATAAGTCGCATGTCAAGTCTTTCTGAAACTACTAAACTTATTAAGTAACGGAACGTAATTGCGTCCATTACAGGAGAGTATGTCTCCTCATAATCAATTCCAGGTCTTTGAGAAAAACCTTGTGCAACGAGTCGTGCTTTGTATCTTGCGATCTCGTTTTTCTCATTGCGTTTCCTTATGAATACCCATTTGTAACCCACGGGGTTTACACTAGGCGAGTTTGGACTACTGGTCCAAAAACATTCCGCCTTTCCAAGGAATTTAATTCTGCCTGGATGACATCTTTCCACTTAGGCCAATCCTGTCTCTGTTTGCATTCATCAACAGAGCGGGGCTCAATATCATCACTTAAGATGATTTCAGTGGCTATTGCGAATGCAAACATATCATCGATGATTATTTCATTCCGATCCCATAATTCATTTGTACATGCATAGTTTATAGAGATTTCTTTGCTTTCATGTACTTCTGTCTCTTCAGCGACATATATTTCATCAAGGACATTTTTTTTTTTCTGGAAGTCCAAAATCATGAATTGTGGATGTATCATTCATTTTCTCTTCCTGAATGATTTTCAGTTGTACCCTCGACTTTCTCTTTCGAGGGGCTGAATCTTTTGAACCTGGGGGTCTACCACGCTTCAGGCGTGCACCAGATGAATCATTCGCTGCCACTTTATTTTGTCCAACAGGGACATCAATTCTTGCAGGTGCATTTGCAGCTGGTATATGTGATTTTGTCACTTTCATAGCATCATTAAATGCATCTGGCATTTGATTGGCAATGCTTTGAAGATGAACGATCCTTCTCACTTCATTTTCACATTGAATGCTGCGAGGATCAAAATGAGACAAGGTGGGAACAACCCATGTTAACTCTTTCCGTTCTTTTGGAACGGTCTTTTCTCCCCCTAACAACGGGAAAATTGTCTCATCAAAGTGACAATCAGCAAAACGAGCTGTAAACATATCACCTGTCAAGGGTTCCAAATATCTAATGATAGATGGTGAATCAAAACCCACGTAAATTCCCAGTCTACGCTGAGGTCCCATTTTAGTGCGTTGTGGCGGTGCAATAGGCACATAAACAGCACAACCAAAAACTCGTAAATGAGAAATGTTTGGCTGATGTCCAAACACGAGTTGTATTGAAGAGTATTCATGGTTGGCTATATGTCTCAATCGAACCAATGATGCAGCATGTAAGATGACATGTCCCCATGCAGAGACTGGTAATTTGGTTTTCATAAGCAGAGTGCGAGCTATTAACTGAAGTCGCTTGATCAATGCTTCTGCTAAACCATTTTGAGTATGGACATGAGGAACAGGGTGTTCAATATCAATGCCCAATGTCATGCAATAATCATCAAAGGTTTGAGACGTAAATTCACCAGCATCATCAAGTCGGATTGACTTAATGGGATAATCTAGGAATTGTGCTCGTAACTTAATTATCTGAGTAAGGAGTCTCGCAAAGGCTACATTCCGAGTAGACAAGAGACAAACATGTGACCATCGAGTAGATGCATCAACCAAAACCATAAAATATTGAAATGGTCCACATGATGGTTGAATAGGCCCACAAATATCCCCTTGAATTCTTTGCAGAAATGATGGGGATTCAGCATCAACCTTTAGTTGAGATGGTCTAATTACCAACTTCCCTTGAGAACAAGCTTTACAAGGGTTATCATTTAAGGCAGCAATGTGTTTGCTCATTAATTGATGTCCATTAGAGTTGGTAATGATCATACGCATCATGGTAGATCCTGGATGACCCAGACGGTCATGCCAAAGCATGTAAACTTTTGAATCAATGAACTTCTGGTTCATGACAGTATGTGATTCAATTGTCCTTATGTATGTATAATACAATCCACTCGACATACCATGCAACTTCTCTAATATACGCTTCTGGGTATCATTGGAGGTAATGCATAGATACTCCATATTTTCTGCATTTTTTTGTTTCAATGTGGTATCCATTTAAACGTATGTCTTTGAAACTCAACAAATTTCAAGTAGATCGAGTAGCATACAATGCATTCTGTATGGACAATATTGTTCCATTTGGTAACATAATCTGGGCTTGCCCTGAACCTTCAATTACATCTGAAGGTCCTGATATTGTTGTTATCCCTACTCTTGTAAGTATTAAACTTGAGAAATACTTTCGATCACGAAGTATTGTATGTGTGGTTCCACTATCTGCAATACTAATATCTTCGCCATTTCTCATGTTCTGAGAATAACCACAGTTTTTATCCATGCTCTCTGAGTAAGAATCAGAGTTAAAAGCAAGTTATAACAAGAAATTTACATGCCACTTTTATTGAATCTGAAATACTACAAGTTCAGCATAATAAAAGTACATCAATGATTCAATCGGACCGGTATACTTCATTTCCCCTTTCCACAATAAAGTCTGGAACATCTAGATATGTTGTGTTCAACTGCCCTGATAAGTCAAACACTAGATCAGGTATATCCATTGGTCTAGCCTGGTCGAGAAAATTGGTCTCGACACCCTTCTTCTTGAGGGAGGCTTGATACAGATCAACTAGATGTTTTGGGGTACGACAAATACGCGTCCAATGCCCATTGCCACCACACCTATGGCAGGCTCCTTCAGAGTTTCTAGGAGCATTGTTCATATGAGCTTTGCCTTTGTGGCGATTCGCATTTTTGAAGCTCGGGCCTGAATTATGCCTCGGAACCTGGTTGTGAAACTGAACTCCATGGTTCTTGCCTTTCCTATTCCATCGATCTCGCTTGTGGCCACGTCCTCGTTTATGATTATCACCACCAGAGGATGTGGCGTTCACTTCGAGGGAAGCAGCATTCACTTATGGGAATGGTGCAGATCCAGTAGGTCGGGAATGATGGTTTTTCATCAGGAGCTCATCATTCTGTTCAGCTACTAAGAGCACAGATATCAGCTGGTTGTACTCAGTGTAGTCTCGCGCTCTATACTGCTGCTGCAGGAGCACGTTGGAGGCATGAAATATGCTGAGAGTCTTTTCCAGCATATGCTCCTCAGTAATAATATCCCCATAGAGCTTCATCTGAAAGGTAATTCTGAACAATCCAGAATTGTATTCTGCCACTGACTTGAAGTCTTGGATCCTCAGATGAGTCCACTCATAGCGGGCCCTTGGAAGAATCACCGTTGTCTGGTGATTGTATCTGTTTCTCAAGGCATTCCAGAGAGCTAACAGATCTTCAACCGTTAAGTACTCGCTCTTTAACGCCTCATCAAGATGGCGGCGAATGAAAATCATGGCCTTTGCTTGATCTTGAGAGGATGAGTTGCTCTTTTCCCTGATGGTATCTCCAAGATTCCCTGCTTCCAGATGGATCTTGGTATCCAGTACCCAGGTCAGGTAATTCTTCCCGGTAATATCCAGGGCAGCAAATTCAAGCTTCGCCAAGTTCGCCATTTTCTTTTCTGAAAAAAAATGAGATGTGTAAGAACTTGCAATAATATGTATTCCTGGAGGAATATGATGTTAGAACTTCTGGTTCTTACAAATTTTTCATTTTGATCTTCAGGCCAAAATGATAAGCACTCGAAACTTCTGGCTCGAGATTTTCAGGATGAATGAGGAGGGCGATTGTACCGCACCATTCTCATTGAAATAATGTAATATAGAATGAGCGATTATTTCGCACCACTCAAGTAACAGGAAAATTAAATATGCAGAGCAGTGTGAGCAATTATACCGCACCACCTAAAATTGCAATGAAATTAAACAACAGGTAAATTTATATATGCAGGGTAGGGTGGGCGATTATACCGCTCCACCTAAAATTTGCAGTAAAATTAAATCTGCAGTCCAAGATAGGCGATGATACCGCACCGTCTTGGATTGCAGTAAGAATAAATTTGCAGTTCAAGATGGGCGATTGTACCGCACCATCTTGGATTGCAGTAAAATTAACATAAATAAATACTGGGTTAGTAATCAATCTCTACACCAAACAAGTAATCAAAGATGTATGTAACCGTTAAATTGAGAACTAAGAGCAGGCATGGAGCAAACAGTTCGTCGCGAGGGTATACGGCACAGTTGAGGCAGAGGAAGAAGATGAACAGTAAAAACCTTAAAGGAAACATTTTTTCTTTCTTTCGTTCGTTCGGCGAAGAGAGATGAGAGAATAATTATATTTAGAGACTCGTGCTGATAACGTGTTATAAAAAGGTCAAAGTTAGAGGAATAACCTTTTTAATGGTAAGTGCAAGGTAGATGTAAAATGCCACACTAAAACTATAGCACAAGAGGATAACAAATAAAAGGCAGATGAATAGATGATGTTACTGATATTTTTCTCTTGTTTTGCTTCTTCTTATATTTTCTGTTACATGAAAACATGCGGAGTGCTCTATTTATAGAGCAACTCCAAACTGATGCAGTTAATGCATTTTGAAATTTACGACACTTCGTCTGACTATACAATCTCTATGTATTCAACTTTCACTTTGCATGGGCATTGAAAACTTCTGCCCATGCTGAAGAATTCTGCTAACATATTGTGTGGGCATTCATTGCCTTCAGACTTTTCAACAATACTAACGTTTTTTCGTCAAAGAAATAATTCACTCAACATTATCACCGACACTGAACCGTGTGGTCCCCACCACCTTCACTACTAGTATAAGTACCCATCTCCCTCCCATTTATTTCGTATCCTACCTATCTGAATTTCTTATATTCCTACAACTTCGTTGCGAGAATTTTCAGTGTGATTTATCTGCTTCTTGCCTTGCCATTTGTCACTTCTCTCTACTTGTGTAAGTTTGTGTTGATTCTGTATTTTGTTTGATAATTCTCCAAGTCCTTGATCTCTTTTGCTTAATATACATTTTCAATTACCAAAACAAGATTTAAAGTTTATATTTTCTTTTTCCTGCTCATTTTTGTTCACTCGTTCATTGAATACTTATTTTGTTAGCATAACTCATTTTTCAATAATTGCATATGATTCAACAACTTAAACTAAGTTATCAAAGACTGTAAAATCAAATCGATTTGTTAAATATGTGTTGATACTAAGCCAAATATCTGATGACAGTTACGAATAAAAATTGCATCTTGTAATTACCAAGAGAAGATTTATAGTTTCAAATTCTTTTCTTAAATTTTAGAACATTACCCTGTTCTAAAACTGGGTAGCGGCCGCACTGTGGCTTTAGCTAGAGTGCAATTTCATTAGATAATTTGAATTTATTTCCGCAATTGCCATTTTTCCTTAAAAAAAACAAATTTGGATTTCATTAAGACACTGGCTCTCATCTCCCCATCCAGGCTCCTCCTCCTTCCTCCTCCTCCGTTCGACAGCATCTCCTCCGCCCCTTCTCCTGGGTATTTTTTTCATCTCTATTTTTCCCCAGAACTTTAAGAAATTACTAACGAGAACGTCCTCTCACTGAAAAACCGCGAATCTGGTGTACATTCGAAGATAATCTTAATCCCAGAAAATCTTATCTTTGGGTACTCTTTCCAGATTTATAATTTTGGCTTTTTATTTTTCTAATTTTTTAGGATTTTCCACTATCAGCCTTTTTCTCTCCTAATCTTAGGAAAAAAAAAAAAAGTACTTCATTTTTTCCATTGTGTGGTTTGCAGGGTTTTTTCTGATGGTTCAAATACGTTCCAGGAATCAGCTTCGGAACAAGCAAGGAGTCTTCCAAGGTTAATTTTCTTTACTTTTTTTTATTTTTTATTTTTATCTTTTACTCATATTGCATAATTTGTTCAAGGAGAATTTATGGAGCTTTCTGAGAGGTATTAACTATTTACTATTCAGTAAAATTTCATAATGTAACTTCTGGAAATGCAGAGAGCAATGCAAGGGTTCACAGAAAAGATTGTGGGACTGATTAGTGATATATGTTAAATTTCTGAACCCCTAACTGTTTGTTTGTTTTTCATTTTTCTATTGATAGAGATATATAATCAAGAAGGAAACATTGTCAAGAAATTCAAAAAATTAAGAAAAAGTCGGATGATTTGCGTTGAACTAATAATCAAATGGTTGTTGGATTTTGATTTCACAAGAATGCTTTGAAAAGTTTTTTCCTCTGGGATTTGATGATTTCATTCCACGTGATTTTGCATTCCATCTGTAACATTCAATTGTTGATGTGTACACTGACTCTTAACTGCTTTGATTTTGAACATCAGTGCATGGATTTGTGACAAATTTATGTAAACTTTGATGATTGGATGCACTTGTTTTTTTCCCTTATATAAGTGCACTGGTGGTGATATTTTGAATGCGGGAAAGTGGAGATGATCTTCGGATAAAAAGAAAAACTTGCCCGGGTACTTCAACTTTCCATTCTAATAACTGGCATTTTATTTTTCTAAATGTTTTACGCATAGAGAGAGATGAATTATGTACTATGAGGATCAGATTTTGTTCCTTAGACTTTGGTTGTTTGAGGTTATGATTGTTTAAGTTTGAACGTTGATGAATTTCGATTGTGTTTTCAGTTACATAATACTAATACACTAAATGTATAAGGTCTGATCAGTTACAAATGAAACAAGTTTTTATTCCCAATCGCTTTCCTTATCATTTTTCCTTAATGGGTTATCGATTCCTGGCTTTTGAACTGTTTTTACAGATAATGGTTTGCTTGAACATTTTTCTTTACTCAAAGTTTAATATAGCTACTTAATTAGGTGACATGTTTAATATATCATTTTATCAGACTCACTATGCAGACAATTTATTAATCGAAATAGTGATGCTATAAATTTAGACACAGAAGACTAACACACATTGACAAACTCTAAGATATAGATTAGTCCAATTTATTAATCGAATTTGTGTTGGTATAACAGGGGACCTTTATATCTGCAAATGGTTGTTGGGTTGGAAGGTCTGCTCTCAAAGAAGAACAAATCAAGAATAGAGTGAAACTGTGCTTCTTGTTGATCTTCTATCGTTTTACCTGTTCATTCAGTTACTGTTTTCAGTACCCAATTTACAGCAACTGTTTTTTCCAATGGCATTGACTTGGAGCACCCAAAGAGCCTCTTCATCTTTTCTTTCAAATGATTTAGCTCCTGGATGGAAGTATGATGTGTTTTTGAGTTTCACGGGTGTTGACACCCGCAGGGGTTTTGTATCCCATTTATACCATGAATTGTGCAAGTGCCAAGGAATTACGACTTTCTATGACGATCGAGAGCTTGAAAGAGGAACAAGTATTTCTCCAGAGCTCCTAAGTGCAATCAAAGCATCGCATACAGCAATCGTTGTTCTCTCTCCAAAATATGCTCATTCCAAATGGTGCTTGGACGAACTCACAAACATTGTTCAATGTATGGAAGCCAGGAATTCAATTCTGCCGGTCTTTTATGAGACAAATCCATCTGACGTAGGCAATCAGAGGGCGTCTTTTGCCGAAGCCTTCACTGAGCATGAAGAAAAGTTCATTAGTACCGAAGACAAAAAGAAGGTGACCCAGTGGATATCTGATTTGAAAAAAGTATCCAAAATTTCTGGGTGGCATTCGAAGAATTTCAAGTAAGCATGCATATTTGAATGTTTCATTGTTCTTACTTTGGTGCCCCTGTTTGGTTAACTTATTATACTATTCTTCCATCCAGCTCTGAAAGGCAGCTAATTGATGACATTGCCAATTGCGTGAGGAGGAAAGTGCAAGCTACATGCACGCTATTAGATTCCTCACAGAAGTTAGTCGGAACTGATTCTGCACTCGAGCAACTAAGTTTGCTGTTAGCTCATGATGCAAATGATGTTCGATTTATTGGGATAACTGGGATGGGTGGCGTAGGCAAGACTACTCTTGCTAAGCTAGTTTATGATAAAATCGTCCATCATTTTGAAGTTCACTGCTTTCTTGAAAACGTTAGAGAGGTTTCTGTAACAGAGCCTACTCTAGTTCGTCTTCAAAAACAACTTTGCCCAATCTTGAAAGAAAATATTGAAGACGTTAGAGACCAACAATGGGGAATCCATTACACGAAGAAATGCTTATGCAACAAAAAGGTTCTTCTTGTACTTGATGATGTGGATCAAGTAAACCAGCTACAAGTACTAGCTGGAAAGAAAGATTGGTTTGGCATGGGAAGTAGAATTATCATTACAACTAGAAATCAACGTCTGCTGGTCGAGCATGACATAACATCGTGTCATAATGTCGAGGTATTAAATGATGCCGAAGCACTTGAGTTGTTTAGCCTGCACGCCTTTAGAAAAGAGCAACCTGAGGAAGATTTTTTGGAACTGTCTAAGTATTTCATTAATCATGCTGGAGGCCTTCCATTAGTTCTTAAAACCTTGGGTTCTTCTTTGTATGCGAGAGGTCAAGGTGCATGGAATAGTGTACGAGATAATCTAAGGAAAATTCCTATTCCAACAGTTTTTGATTCACTCAAAGTTAGTTATGATGGACTAGAAAAGATGGAGAAGAGAATTTTTCTCGATGTTGCGTGTCTCCACAAAGGGAAGCCCACGACGGAAGTATTGCGGATGCTAGACAATTCATTTGGAATTTCTAGTAGTAGTATGATAGATGTACTAATTGAGAGATCTCTCATATACAATGGTTACGGAAACGGGATATGGATGCATGATTTGATACAAGAAATGGCATGGGCAATTGTTCGTGAAGAGTCTGAAGACCCTGGTCTACGGAGTAGGTTGTGGCTTTCCGATGACATTTTTTATATACTCATGACCAATACGGTAAGAAGTTAAATTCCAAGTTTGAAAGAAGATACGATTTCTTTTTACACTAGTAGACTTGATTGTCAAATTAATTTATCCTTTTTTCTTAATTGTTAGGGTTCGAGAGCAATTGAAGCTATATCCTTATGCCCGCCCAAAGTAGAAGAGGTGCCCCAATGGAATTGCAAAGGCTTCTCTAAGATGCATGGACTGAGGTTTTTGGAATTCAATAATTTGATATTTTCTTCAGGCCCGAAATTTCTTCCATGTTCCTTGAGAATTATAAATTGGAGTCGGTATCCTTCCAAGTTTCTTCCAACCAGCTTTCGCCCGTACTTGCTTATTGAACTTAACATGCCTAATAGCAATCTTGTTCGGCTTTCGGAGGGAAAAATGGTAAGAGTAATATTAAATAAATCCCCAGTACTCATTTTCTAATTTTGTCCAATGATACTTTAACACATATTTTATTGTTTAAAAAAATAATGGACATGTTAAAAACAAGAACATGTGACATTTTTTTATTGGACCAAAAAAAAAAAAATAGTCGATGTACTCGCTAATGAGTACCTAATTATTATCCATCCTTGAATAAATGCGGTTTAAATTACAAAATAATCATTTACTTTTTATTTATTTATTGTTTTGAATAAATTTTAAGATTGTAGAAGCCAAATATATGATAATGAACCTTACGTTGTTGAATAGGACTTGCCCAAGTTGAAATATCTCAATCTTGCCTCCTCCAAGAAATTGATTAATACCCCAGATTTCAGTGGTTTTCCAAATCTTGAGAAGTTGGATCTTTGGGATTGTAAGAATTTAGTTGAAATTCACCCGTCTATTGCATTCCTCAAAAGACTTGAAATTCTGAACCTTAGAGGATGTGAAAGCATTAAGAGCCTCCCAAGTGAGTTTGAAATGGATTCTCTTAAATCTTTATTGCTTGTTGGCTGCTCAAATGTGAAAAAGATACCAGAATTTGGGGAGCAGATGAAGAATGTGTCCACGATTTACTTAGATGGGACTGCGATCGAGAAAATACCTTCATCAATTGGACATCTGGTTGGCCTTAAACATTTGAGTCTACGTTGGTGCAAAAATCTCTTAAACCTTCCAAGGGCTATTTGTAATTTGATGTCTCTTACATATCTCGATGTGATGGGATGCTCAAAACTTGACAAATTCCCAGGAGACATGGATCACTTAAAGCTTCTTGGATGTGGAGACACAATGACAGAGCCGCTTGTGGGTATGAAAAATCTTGTAGGGCTATGTTTTAAATGTGAACTACATGTGTGGGACCGTTTCCTAGGACTTGGAAAGAGTCGTCCGGATCCTCCTTGTTGGGGTTTGGTGTTGTCTTCTCTAAATCGTTTTTGCTCTATGAGAGAGTTAGATCTAATAGATTGTGAACTCTGTGAAGGAGATATCCCAGATGATATTGGTTGTTTGTCCTTTTTGGAAGAGTTGTGTCTCGACAGAAATAATTTCGTCAATCTACCTGAAAGCATTAGACGCCTTTCTAAGCTCCGGTATCTTGGTTTGGAGGGGTGCAAAAGCCTTCAAGAATTGCCACCTCTTCCATCAAATGTGTATGTATATCTAGATAATTGTACATCCTTAAAAAGATTGACAGATGCATCCAAGTTGAGCAGCAGATTCACCAATTTGTATGACTTTGACTTCACTTGCAAGAATTGCATTGCATTGGTTCAAGATGAAGGCTGGATTAATACAATACTCTCAAGGATTCCAAGATTTGTCGCAAAATATGAGGTACTCTCTCTCTCTCTCTCTCTCTCTCTCTCTCTCTCTCTCTAAAATAGTTCTTTTCTTACAGGTATCGTGTGCAAGTCCCGGCGATAAGGTCGGAGACCTTGTATTGCCTGGAAGTGAAATTCCAAAGTGGTTCAGTAATCAGAGTGTGGGAAATTCAGTAAATGTGAAGCTTCCACCACCATCATGTACCGACTGGCTGGGGATTGCCTTTTGTCTTGTTTTTCAAGATCCTAACCAAAACTTGGCCAATCGACCTGCTTATATTGGTCATGTCATTGAGCTTTTAAATAACAATTTGCGTCATAACACATGGTCACTTCTGTCGGAACATCTTTGGGTATTTTATTTGCCTCGTAAATATTGTCATGAGGAACAATTTTTATTCAGAACTTACATTTCAGATGTGAGACAATACGCAGACTTCAATTGTGTGAAGAAGTGTGGGGCTCGTTTGGTGTACAAACAAGATTTGGAAGAACTAAACCAAACATTGACAATCCTGAAATGAACACATGAATATAGTGACGAGGAAGCTTCAAGTGGACCTGTAAGTGCTAGCTTCAACGACACAGAACAAATCCACAAAAGACATTGTTACTAGTCACCATCTTATAATAAATGCAGGCAAGTCCCCATCAATTTATCCCATCAGCTTTGTAGTCTTAAAAGATATTTTCTGCTTCACCATCTTAGTCAATGGATCTAATCTCACGAGTTATAAAGAACGAAGAAAAATCTGCTTAATTTCTCATTGCAATAGTTTTTCATTTCAGTCCCCTGTAAAGTCAGTTGCATCATAAACTTGGGAAGAATTGGCAAAGCTGGAGTTGAAGCAGGACCGTGGGGTCGGCCTCCATGTTTCTTCCTGGTACAAGAATGAACCACGAGGTTCATTTTCTGAAGACACCGGGGAGTTGAATTTATTTTTAACTAATGGAAAAACACTGTTGTCTTGATCTGCAGTCATCTATTGTTGTACAAACAACAAAATTCGAAAGGAGTATTTGGATGAAACACGAAACTTAATTCAATCTTTCGAACATCATTTGAATTATTAAGTCCATCAGCTTATAACAAAATGCTTGAGACCATGTCAATCATGATAAAACAGACAAGGACACTCAGCATTTCATTACTATAAGACATCAAAAACAATTTCAGACTACAAATTCTGCAACAAGAAGCTCCTACTTTCTCTTCCACAAACTGCACTGAAATCCTACTAATTGTGAGGTTACTTGATCTATTACAAGTTTTCTGCAGTAAACTTGTAGTTTAATATGATGAAATGGTTTAGCTCATTCTTTAGTATCAAGTGTTGTTTGAAAGCGTCAAATGTGAAACTAGTTAATTAATTCAAAAACATTTGACAAAACAAACAATTCAAAGTGACAAAAGATTTATATTGATTTGACATAAGTTTACATCTAGTGCAAAGACGGTAAAGAAATTTTACTAATAACCAATGGAGATCATAAATAGAATTTTAACTCCCAAACCCCAAATCCTAGATACACCCAATAGTTCTCACTCAAGCAAAATACAAATGGAGAAGATGAAAATACATAATCGCCCAAAAGCCAAAAAATGTAGCACCAATATCTTGAATGTGTAATTGCCCAAAACCTTTTATTTTTCTCTTTGCTAATGGGAACCAAAAGAAAAGCATCCAATGCCTTCAAAATGTTGCTCTTTTTTTTTTTTATAGAAAAATTAATGAAAATGATTTGAAAACTTTGAGTTTTAACGATAAAGACAAAATAAAGGGTAAAATGAATATTACCAGGATTGACTTTTTAATGTAAAAATATAATTTTTCGTTAAAGTGAATAGTACCATGAACTTTCGTTAAAGTTTCCCTTTTTTTTTTTTTTTTTTTTTTTTTGCCGGCCTTTATTTTTAAGGAACAGAAAGTCATAGCTTGCCTTTCTTTTTCTCTTTGGTGATGCGAACCAAAAGAAAAGCATCAAATGTCTTATAAAATTGGCTCCTTGCTGCCTTTAACATAGTCATCACGTGGCTTTCACATGGAGCTATTAACAGCCAATCAATTGACTTCAGTCAAAGTAAACGGCCAAGTCGGAATGAGCCACTAAACACATCAGTAAGCATCGGCTAAGACGATCAATTGTTTAGAATTTTAACCAAGAGTAAAAAATATTTCAAATATTTTAACGGTTAAATAGTTCATCATAAATTATCTTAAAATTTTAGTTTTCTTACTCCTATTTAAGTAAGCAATCATACTAACTTCTCTTCGTTAAAGAAATAATTCACCGGATACTGTCACCGATATTAAATTGTTGATCCCCACCACCTCCATACCAATATCTCCCATTTATTTCCTATACTACCTCTCTGAATTTCCTATCCTACACCTCTGAATTTCCTATATCCTATAACTTGGCTGTGAGAATTTTCAGTGTGATTTACCTACTTCTTGCCTTGTCATTTGTCACTTCTCTGTACCTGTGTAAGTTTGTGTTGATGCTGTATTTTGTTTGGTAATTGTCAAAGCTGTTACACGTGTTGGTCATCATTGCAAAAGGAAGGAGGTTCATTTTGCTTCCAGAACGAATCTCTCAAGTTCTCTCTCAGAACCACGAAACATCCTCATCCGTTCGACAGCATCTCCCCATGCAGGCTCCTCCCTCATCCGTTCGACAGCATCTCAGAACCACGAAAGAGGGTTGTTTTCTGATGGTTGAAATATGTTCCAGGAATCAGCTTCGGAACAAGCAATGAGCCTTCCAAGGTTAATTTTCTTTACTTTTTTTTTTACCTAATCGTGCATAATTTGTTTTAAGGAGAATTTATGGAGCTTTCTGAGAGGTATTAAGTATTTACTATTCAGTAAAATTTCATAATGTAACTTCTGGAAATGCAGAGAGCAATGCAAGGGTTCACAGAAAAGACTGGGACTGATTAAAAGTGAAAAATTGTTTGAATCCCCGGGTGGTCCCATCATTCTCTCTCAAGTATATGAGCCCTTTTGAATTATAGTAATATATGTTAAATTTCTGAACCCCTAACTGTTTGTTTGTTTTTCATTTTTCTATTGATAGAGAAATATAATCAAGAAGGAAACATAGGCCAGAAATTCAAAAAATTAAGAAAAAGTCGGATGGATATGTGTTTGTATTGTATATTGTTTTCATAATGATTTGCGTTGAACTAATAATCAAATGGTTGTTGGATTTTGATTCCGCAAGAATTCTTTGAAGCATTTTCTTTTGGGATTTGATGATTTCATTCCACGTGATTTTGCATTCCATCTGTAACATTCAATTGTTTATGCGTACACTGACTCTTAACTGCTTTGATTTCAAACATCCTATTGTGTCACACAGTGGCATGGATTTGTGAGAAATTTATGTAAACTTTGGTGATTGGAAGCACATGTTTTTTTCCCTTATATAAGTGCACTGGTGGTGATATTTTGAATGCAGGGAAAGTGGAGATGACAATTGTTGTTGTCCTTTTTATTTAGAGCAAGTGGAAATGATCTTCGGATAAAAAGATAAACTTGCCCAGGTACTTCAACTTTCTATTCTAATAACTGGCATTTGATTTTTTTAAATGTTTTACGCATAGAGATGTGTACTATGAGTATCAGATTTCGTTCCCTAGACTTTGGTTGTTTGAGGTTATGATCGTTTAAGTTTAACGTTGATGAATTTTGATTGTGTTTTCAGTTATATAGTACTAATACACTAAATGTATAAGGTCTGATCAGTTACAAATGAAACAACTTTTTATTCTCAATTGCTTTCTTTATCATTTTTCCTTAATGGGTTATCGATTCCTGGCTTTTGAACTGTTTTTTGGCTGTGGGTGCTTTGTATTTCTGAGCTTCAAGGCATAAAAATTTCTGAAATGCAGGAAAAGGGAAACAAGATACTTTTAGTTCAATGGGTTCTATGCGTTCTGCATTTCTTTTCATGGGGGTACGAATTGCCTTATCAGTGCTGCCAATTGTGGCTATTTAGAGGATAGTCTTTTACAGATAATAGGTTGCTTGACCATTTTTCTTTACTCAATGTTTAATATAGCTACTTAATTAGGTGACATGTATAATATATCATTTTATCAGACTCACTTTGCAGACAATTTATTAATCGAAATAGTGAAGCTATAAATTTAGACACACAAAACTAACACATTTATTGACAAACTCTATGATGCAGATTAGTTCAATATGCAATTGTAAAGCTCACATCTAATATGTCATCAAATATCTTGATATTGTGTGTCTAAATAGTTTTATTGAAAAAGAATCTGGACGTTATTTGAACTGCCCATTGTTATAAAAAGATCTGTATACATAAGTTTATAATTATCAAAAGATTGACACTGTTCAATTGCTCATTGTTCAAAAGATAGAGGTTCTATGAAAGCTAGATTTATATACTTACATCCATAGTTATCACAAAGAAAGCGCGTATGCCTGATTTTTTTTGTTGACTACGATTTCTAACTAATTAAATTGGCATGCCTGTAGTTGGACCTTGCTTTGTTTATAGTCTATTTTGGGGTTTTATTCACACACATACATATATAACTAATTAAATTCTGTTTGTCAATAATTTTACTCACTTAATTTGTAAGAATTGGTTTACATTTGGATAATATAGGTGTTGGTATAACAGGGGACCTTTATATCTGCAAATAGTTGTTGGGTTGGAAGGTCTGCTCTCAAAGAAGAACAAATCAAGAGTAGAGTGAAACTGTGCTTCTCGTTGATCTTCTATTGTTTTACTTGTTCATTCAGTTACTGTTTGCAGTACCCGATTTACAACAACTGTTTGTTCTGATGGCATTGAGTTTGAGCACCCAAAGAGCCTCTGCATGTTTTCTTTCAAATGAATCAGCTCCTTGATGGAAGTATGATGTGTTTTTGAGTTTCCGGGGTGTAGACACCCGCAAGGGTTTTGTATCCCATTTATACGATGAATTGTCCAAGCGCCAAGGAATTACAACTTTCTTTGACGATCAAGAGCTTGAAAGAGGAACAAGTGTTTCTCCAGAGCTCCAAAGTGCAATCAGTGCATCGCATATAGCAATTGTTGTTCTCTCACCAAACTATGCTTCTTCCAAATGGTGCTTGGACGAACTCACAAAAATTGTTCAATGCATGGATGTCATGCCAAAAATTTATTCCCCAAAAATTTGTACGCCAAATAATGCGGACATAAAATTTTGGATCATATTTGTTTTGAACAAGTAAGATACTGACAGACGCGTAACGAATTTTGTCAACGAATTTGATGACTCTAGTATCTCAAGACCCTAGCATTAGCAAATATTATTGACTAGAAATATATGGAAAAACTTTACCTTCTTGGCAGCCTCTTCTGTTCCCTCTCCAAAGAGGTTAGCTCTCAAATTTGTTTCCACATTCGTGCTATCATCTGCATTCTTGTTTTCTGATCCGGCCACTACTTGCTCCTGTTGAGGTTGTTGTTCTAGCATATTTCCCAACGAGCTGCTGCTGCCGCCCGTAGACCCACCGCCAAGCACCCTTTTCCGGTAAAGGGCATCTAGTTCGTGAAAATACGGACACGTTTTCGCATCCTCGGGCCGCTTCTTGTTGCTCTCCTTCACCTTCTTGAAGTACTTGTTGATGTTCTCCCATTTCTCCTTGCACCTCTTGGAACTCCTATTGTACCCCATCCGCCCCATGCCGGCGGAGATTTCCTCCCAAAGTGGGCCTTTCGGCCCTGCATCTTGGTACCTCGACTCAAGCCCGCTCCTCAACTTTATCAGCGCCAGTACTTCTGCCTTGGGCCATCTCGAAGATGATGCAGGCTCGGAGCTCCCTCCTCCTCCACCGCTAGCAATATTCTCCTGCGCTGTCGGAGGTACCTGCTGTTCCGGTACAGCCAAAGATTGCATTTTGTATGATTCCTAGAGCCTTCGCATCCTTCGTGAACACAACAGTCATTTCTTCATCGACTGCATCTTCAGATAACCCTTCAGCTTCCTTCTTCTTCTTCTTCTTATTCTAGTCGAGGGTTGTAAGAGATTTGAAGATCGTTACCATCTTAATTCTCCAGAACTCATAGTTCTCACCGGAGAAAATTGGGGTTCTCACCTCCGAGCTTCCAGATCCAGACATCTTTGGCCTGAATGATGATTTCTCTTCTTAGATGATAATGAAACTCCGGCGACCTTCACCGAGCTTTGAGTGAGCTTCGATTTAGCTCAGTGACTTCACAGATTCACACCCAGGCTTAGTTGATCAAACCTGGCTCTGAGGCCATGTTAATGTATTTTATTTATCTGAGTTATACAATATAAAGATAGAGAGAGGATTGAAGGATGCAAAAAAAAAAGGAATGAATGTTCTTCTTCTCACTCGCAAAAATTGCAGAGATGAATATATTTCCTCTTAATGGAAAAAATGAGCACATACACGTGCATTTCATGACTGTTTTGCTATAGCTGGATCTCCACACACATCACATTTGATCTCAACCACACATCTAGCTAATTTCTAGGATCCCTACACATGGCTATTTTAGCCTTACATATTGGAGCCTCACACTTGTCATTCTATAAGACTAAGTGCATACACAATTAACATTCAAAGATTTTTATTTACTAATCAGCTCATTACTTACAATTCTACAACATCAACTCCAACACTTATCTTAGTAGCCTGCAGAAAAGCGTAATACTTCATGGGTAGCAGGTTCAAGAGAAATTCGTTCCACATATCAGGTACGCCAGGTAGGCACCAATGGCTACAATCAGGCACTGATGGATTATTGCTCCAGGTACCCACATGCCCATCGCTTCGGAATGATATCAGTCTGAAATTGCGCTCCGGTCCTTTCCCCATGAGCTTGACCAAGGATGTTGAGTCACTTTGCAAGAATTGCGGTTTCGGCCACTCTTACATATACAAGAATTACCAGCAGTCGACCACATCAGCTTATTTGTATCTCAACTCAGGAACAGGAATGAACAATTAATCATATATCACAATTTAAAAGATTTAGCTTCCACAAAGAAGAAAATAGTACAACTTTATAGATTACTTCAGATTAGTCAATCGAACGTGCATTTCCACGATTGACCGTTAACTAAATTATTTAGAGCTACATGCAATTGAACTCCAGCATCCTTAAAAGCTACAGTCAGAAAGTATCATAACAAACTAAATAAATAACGCACCTCCAATGCGATGACTCAAAAGTCCTGAAGAATACAATTGTCCTATTTGTGTTGACCATGGTCTCAACCAAATATGCCCAAGTGTTTAAAGCTGTCCTGAAGCCAGCAGTAATTGGCATTCCGAGCCTCAGTGATTTACCCGCTTGAAAATAGCAGCCCCTGTCTAAAAAACTGTTAAAATTTGCATATTTTTGGGTCTCTGTTTGAAAATAAAAAAAATTCTAGAAGTGATCTCAATATGCTTTTCTAGAAGTCACTTTCTCAACTTCATCTCAAGTTTAATCACTGAAAACTCCACGAAAGCTGATTGTGAAGTAGATGATATGTTGAAAAAAAAAAGTTGCAGGTGCAAGTACATATCCACTCACACAAACAATCACAAGAACGTGAGAAGGAGAAGTGGAGTGAGAGAAAGAGAATCCATCTGCATAACACTACTACAGGCTGCACAATTTTTTTTGTGAATTGGTCTAAACTGTGTACTAATATAGAATCATGAAGCAAATTTGTGGATATTTTCGATGTCAGAAAGCATTTTACAAGAATAACTGAAAATTAGACAATGCCCAGAAACTACTGACCGTGCGACCACCCCAGACAGTGAAACTGGCTGAGAACGATCATCTACCGCTTGATGGAAGCGAGGAACCACAAGTTGTTAATCACGCTCTGATCGCACGGTCATGATTCATCCACCAGGTTGAGGTTCCTGTCTCCTGAGAAATCAAGGATACAGAGGTACGATCCTATAGAACAGATCCTGTTCAAGTAAGGTCGTGACCCATCCTCCACTGTCTAGGTATATGACAAAAGCGTAGTGTTTGGCATTCCAGCAATAGAACTCGCTTTCTCCCTCTTTTTTGTTCATTTGCTTTTCAATTCTTTGAGGGCCCTGAAACTGCCATGTGTAAATTCAATTTATACAGCAGAGCCGTGTCTTTAAAATATCAATAAATTAAAATAAATAAAGTTTAGACCATCAAATGTTGATTGGTCGCGCAAAAAATATATAAAAAAATAATGAAAATAATTTAATTTAACAATATAAAATATAATATTAAATAAAAAATAAGTACATACGGTTTAAGCGATAAAATATTAATATTCATAGCGCAAAGTTTTTAAAAAATAATAAAAATTTATGAAAATAATTATATTTTAAAATTTATAATATAAAATTAAAATTTAGCGATTAATACATTTTTTTAATCATGTAGTTGCATTATTGAAATTTTTACAGCTTAAGTAATATATAGAAGAAAATCATGTGTTTTAGACTTGTATATTATATAATGTCTTCATAAGCATTGGTATGCATGAAAATTGAAGATTTCAGAGATGGTTAATCAGATTTATCTACTATGATGAAAGATGTATCATCAGCAGTTTTTCTTGTTTAAAGATTCATGCATTTTTTTTTAAACATGTTGTTGCACTACTCAAATTTTTATAGCTTCAGTTATATATAGAACAAAATCAAGAGTTGTAGACTTGTATATCATACAATGTCTCCATAAGCAGCACTTGTATGCATGGAGTGAAGATTTTGGAGAATGATGGTTAATCGAATTACAATACACCTGCCTGTACTTTAGTGGTTCTAATTGATCACTTTTACGCCTCATTTGGTACGCCATATATAGCATCGAATAGGATTATTAATACAGAACCGAATATTTGACGCGCTCTTGTATTAAATTGGACCGGACTAATTTAATTCAAACCTCTTATTTTATACGGTACACGCCCTCTTAATAAACCCGTCCAAAAGGAGTGTATAATTTAGTCGGGTCTCTTCTCTCTCGCGTGAACTGAGTTCTCTCGCTTCCCTCGCTGTCTCCTTCTCCCGCCGGCTACATTCTCCCCGTTTCCTCTGGCTGGCTATGTTCTCGCGTGTCTACCCTGTTCGGCTCTGTTCTCCCGGTCGCCTCTATCCTCCCTGGCCGGCGCTGATCTCCCTGGCTCTGTTCTTCTACTCTCTCTATCTCTCTCTTTGAACCAGTGAATGTGGCGAAATGCCTCCCGTCTTTGTGTTCCACCTGAGCCTGAGAGCCTTGGAAGAAGAACAGGAAGACAACCGTATCCGCGCCCAGAATCCGATCGACATCGCTGCTCTTCGTCCCTCCGAACTTGAAGAGTTCGTCAAAGCTACCTCCATTCCTCCCCCTCCCTTCCTCCCTCCGAACTCAAAGATTTCATCTGGGTTTTAGAACCTTGACTTGGAATCGATGATAGGATTTGAAAATTCGGAAAGATTTCATCTGGGTTTTACGATTTTTCCTATTTCCCTTTTTTTGTTTTCTGATTGGGATTTAATTTCCATAGTTTCTGGGTATTTTTTGGATTAGTTTCAGACGTATAGAAGGGGAAGATCTGCTTGACTGTGCATTTCAAGCAATGCCTTTTTGAGCCAAGAACTGTAAGGAGATGGGGAGTGAGGTTGTTGGTGGGCGGTGCGGCGGAGAGACCTGGGGAAGACGAAGAGATGATATCAATTTTTTTTTAAGTAACTTGATTTAAATAAAGAAAGATTTCGTTCTTTTTTAATTTGATCTATTTGGTGGTTGTGAATTTTAATAAGTGTAAACAAAATTCCCTTTTATTCCATTAATCATCCATTTTTTTAAAAGTAATGATACATTGAATTCCTCTTATCCGCTATAGTACCAAGCAGAGTATAATTAATACGGTCGTTAATCCGATACTACATCAAACGTCAGACTAATTTAATCGGTACTATTTAGTGACTATTTATCTTATTCGACTGAAATAGTCAGTACTGTTCGAAATGTCAAACGAGGTCTTAGTAGTTGTACATTCCCCAATTAAACTGCATAACATGCATTATATTTACAAGCGTTTGAGAATCATAGTTTTATAGCTCCAGTAATATATAGAAGAAAATCATATAATATCTCCATAAGCATTGGTATGGATGAAGAGTGAAGTTTTCATTGATGGTTTATCGGATTTATCTAATATAATGAAAGATGTATCATCAGGGTTTCTCGTGTTTAGTGCTTCATACATTTTTATAATCATGTTGTAAGATTACTGAATTTTTTATAGCTTCAGTGATACATAGAAGAAAATCATGAGTTTTAGACTTATACTAGAAAGTTTTGCCATTGCTGTGAGATTAGAAATTATGTGAAAAATTATCTTTAAAAGTATAAACACATCAACTTATATCACATCTAATTGAATTACTGCAAAAACATATTGACGTGCTTAATATGAGAATCCATAAACTATTCGACAATATGAAATCCAACAATCTCTAAAGATGAAAAATGAATGTAGAAATTCAGCAATCTCTAAAGATGAGAAACGAACGTAGAAATCCTACCTCATATATATATATATATATATATATTAAAACAATTAACAAATTCTCAATAAATGACCACATAAGAGGTATAAAAAAGTAATTCAACTTCATAATTTAAATCAGTTCTCACCATAACAAAAATAATGATATCGTTTTCACATTAACTTGGATTGATTTCGATCACCAGCATTAATAAAACCAGTGACTCCAACCTAAGCAAGCAAACGACCAAATTAGATCCAAGCCAACCAACTTCGAATTTAACCAAATAAAAACAAATAATTACAATTAAACTAACCTCTTCTTCCCATATGAAGTAGTTGTTGTTCCCTGTTTTGCCTTTGTGAACAGTACATTGTTCACTCTCAACACACAAAATAATCCTGTGATACACACACCAAAAGCAACAATAACAATAAACAAAACATACTTAATCTCCACATAACATTAATCTCCAATCAGCTGACTCAATCGTTCAATGTTCTTTAACACAACTATGTGTCAATCTAACAATTTTTTTTTTTAATCATATTTACAGGAAGGAGCAAACATATACACATAACAGATGGTTAAGTTTTAGCTGATAATGGAGCAATGGTAACAAACAATGCAGCTGTAACTCAAAGGTTAAACTGGTCTTGCAATGTATGAAAAACTGTTTATTCGAGTGTGAGTTTGTCAATAATTGATAAGTTTGTGCATTGATAGTTAAGACGAAAGAAAGACTAAGGCCAATCAATATTCAAATGCAATAATTTTTTTTATGAAAGTGAACGGAAGACAATGTGAGAACAGCATACCTTATAATGAACGATGATCGGAGACAATGTTGTATGCAAAAATTCGTTAGCCTGTTTACTGAAGTGTAAATGTGTGAAATAGTATGCTGAAAAAGAAGAGTAAATAAAGTATAAGTTGAAATACAGACTCAGAGTCACATAGTAAAAAATTTAGGAAATAAATGAGTAAGAATAAACTGAAAAAGTATGCAACAAAAGATCAACCACTATGAATCTTCTTGTACAACAGAAAAGCAAAATTTTCTTTCTTTTCCAAAAACATACAAACTCAGCTCATCTTTTGCATAGCAAAGATGGACCCAAAGGAGATTCCGAAAAAGACAAACCCGTAGGAAACACACTATAGTTTCTGCCCACCACAGAGCTTAATCTCTGTCCACACACTATCCATACCCCTTACTGAATCAAAACCTCTAAATCGAACTGATCACAAAACTGGATTACTGCTCTTACTCTGTTAGACATACCCACACTTATCAATTTACACATAAATTTCAATTCTGAATCATTTGGGTTTCCAAAAAATTCCACAGAAATGCAAAAGTAGACAAATAAACTGAAACAAAATTAAGTGCACTGGGGAATCAAGACTCACCCAAAATTATCCAATGCCCTACAATTGAGAACACGTTTACAAAGCCTTTCAAGGGCTCATATTCAACTTTCATATGCAAAGACTCTAAGCTCCAATTGTTATTTCTCAACTCTAGTTACTTCAGCTGCATAACAGAAAGAAATTTTTTTTTTATTTAACTATAATTAACTAATCTGATTTAAGATTAATAAAAAAAAAGTCGGAAATTTCAGCTTTAAAATTACATCTCAGGCTGGAAGTCGAATAAAAAAGGTAGAATTTCAAAACTCCTCACCTTAATGTCAGAAACCCGAAAAACCGGATCTCCTGAAACCAAAAAGAAAACCAAATTAAATCTGAGGCCAAAATTCCCAAAATCACAACCAAAAAATTTAAATGAAAAACCCGTTTATAAATCCAAATTTACACTCCCAAGCACATAACATTCAAAGCCCACACCAAATCGGCAGCAAGAAACGTGATCCGCTCCAAATTTTCTGCAAATCGAGACCAAACTGACTATTTTTTAGCAAGCAAGCATTGTCGTCTGCAGCCTCCGACAAAAGGATCTAAACAAATTTTACTGACTTAACCATTTTTTGGAAAAAGCCGAGACACAGAGAGAACTCGAGATGGGAGAGCAAGGCCAGGATTGAAAAGCCGAAATCAAGAAAAGCAACGAAGGAACAAAACCCTAACTCAAGATGACTCTCGAAGTCGAGAGAATAAGATGAGCGCCTCGTGGAAAACAGGGACACAAACGGAAAGAAAACAGAGAAGCGAGGGCAGTTCCGTCCGGACACTGGTCATCCACAGAACCCAACCCCTACGGGTTTTAGTATATATGATATCATATAATGTCTCCATAAGCATTGGTATGCATGAAGAGTGAAGATTCCGGAGAATGATGGTTATTCGCATTACAATATACCTACCTATACTTTAGTGGTCCTAATGTAATTCTTAATAGTTTTACATTCTCCAATTAAACTACATAACATGCATTATATTTACAGGTGTCTGAGAATCACCATTTTTTACCATTAGTGTCCATATTTCACCGTGCTTAATTTGGTGATGTCCTCTTTTATCTTTTGAACTTTGTTGATTGGTCTTCTCCTTTTAAGTTTTGTGGTCATAAAGATGTCAGTTTTACCAGGAAAGCGGTAGATTTGACATATGTTATGTTGCGTTTTAGTGACGAGGGCATTCATAAATGGTTCATTATGTTAATATTGTTGATTGTCAAGTAGATACTAGTGTATAAGTCTATGTTGATAGGAGCATATTCATGCGACTTAAATGGCTTGTTCTCGTGCATTTACGTTATGTTTCTTTAGTTATTTTAGTCCTTTATGCTTCTTTTGTGTGTTTTCAGGTTCTAAGGGCAAAGTATGCAAAAGGATGCCTTTTGGAGCCTTTTGGAGCAAATTAGAGATTGGAATGGATATCATATGCTTGGAGCCAAGAGGATGGACGAAATTGAAGACTTGATGTAGGAAAGTTAAATCCTAAAAGACCTAATGAACAATATCAAAGGATCCTACCTATTCTAGGTCACAAAAACAACATTCCTTGCAACCTTAGGACAATGCCGTGTGTCTCTTTGTGTCTCCCTTCCTTGTCGTGCAAGGAAGGGCTTTGTTCCCTCTTTTAAAACACTTAAACACTTCCTTAATCATTCAACCATTTAACCATACACTTATCACTTATCACAACCATACACTTATCACTTATCACTTATCATATCATACACTTATCACAACCATACACTTATCACTTATCACTTATCAAACCATACACTTATCACTTATCACAACCATACACTTATCACTTATCACTTATCAAACCATACACTTATCACTTATCACAACCATACACTTATCACTTATCACTTATCATATCATACACTTATCATAACCATGCAGCCACATATTCATTCCACATGCACATTCACCCCTTTCTCCACACCAAAACCGTGCACATGCATTTCCAACCTAGCATTCCCCCTTTAAGCCACATACACCCATAATCATTCACCCTACCTTGCAACTCCACATGCATTTCCAACCCACATGCCCCTTTAATGATTCCATTCACAACACAACACACAACACACACACTTCCCCTTGTGCCGTGCCTTCCCTACCAATCCAAACACCATCACTTCCTTCACCATTCCACAAAACCTATCATTCTACATCATCCATAATCCCCAAAACTCACCTTAGACCTTGTGCTACAACAACGAGGAAGAGAAGAGGACCTAAACGTTCATACAATTCAAGTTTGAGTTGTTGGAATGTTTAGGTGTTTCTTTGATTTCAATGTTTAAATTCAATTCTCTTTGTTTTGTACGTATGAGGAATGGAAGAGAAGAGTGCCTAAACGTTCATACAATTCAAGTTTGAGTTGTTGGAATGTTTAGGTGTTTCTTTGATTTCAAAGTTATGAGGAACTAAACCCCTTTTAGCTAGGGGGTGATTCGAAACTATGTTTATGTTTGCAATATGAATTGATTAACTTTCGTTGGAATTTCATAAGTTGTGGATTCAATTTGTTTAACCGTTTGATTGATAACTTATTTATGAATGTTTATTAAGAATGCGCGCTTAATTTTCATGCATGAATATGACGCTAGAATATAAGTGAGTTTCACCTAATCGTTATGAACTTATATTCACAAGTAGTGGAGGTTGCTTATAAACAATCGCGTTAAATGAATTCTTGGCACGAGTTTCATGCTCATCATAGTAACGAATGCCTCGTCAACACTTTTAGTTTTCATAATGCTTAATGATCTTTTATTGTATCTTTATTGTGCTTTTCACGTAAAGGACTTTTGGAGAATGTTGTGAATTGCGTTGCGCAAACCCATCCAATTCATTAACTTAAGGAAAACTTGACGGTTAATTTAAGCGGACCTAATTGACCCGGGGCGTTGAGTTTCATAATTTATCGAAAGACCAACTAAGAATCAATCTTGTATGCAAGTGTAAAATGTGTGGAGAAGAACCCCTTAGCTAGCCTTCATTCCATTCATTAAATCCAATTTCGTTTTATAATCTGCTTAGTTTATTTACTTGTTTTGTTATTTCAATTTCCGTCAAATCAAACCCCCCCCCTTTACTTTCTTGTTCTTTAGTGCTTAGAATCTGTTTAGTTTATGTTTTAAAGTATTTTTGAATTCTTTGAGTCTAGTATAGTGTTCTATATTGTGTTTTTACGTTTTTGAGTCAAATCCAAGTGATTAACAATCCCTCCTAATCCCCGGACCAGAACGATCCCTACTTACATCATTACTACAATTGTCAAAAAGAGGGTTTAATTTGTGTGCGTATAAATCACGCATCAAATTTTGGCGCCGTTGCCGGGGATTAGCAAATTTGTTAATCCCTTGGATTGTTCGTTTCTGTTATGTATTTTAGTTTAGTTTTTTATTTGTGTTTTATTGGTTGAATTCAAGTACTAGAGAAGCACAACATGGCACTTGATAATGCTTCTCTTTTGTCACAGCTCATGGAAAGGTCACAAATGCAAAGCGTTGGTACATTTGATCTTCAATCAAGGAATAACGTGTTTTCCAATACTTACAATTCGGATTGGAGTGATCATTCAAACTCTATGTGGTGGGAACCTCAAAATGTTCAACAAGAAGGATATTGGCAGCCATATGAGGAGTTCTATTCAAGACCTATGCACCCACCACAACCTCATATTCAATATGCCCAACCAAACTCAAGTTTGTCAATAGATTATAATCAAAAGCTTGATGAATTAATTTGTTTGGTGCAGGGCTTACAAAATCAAGACAATGAGGCTCAACAAGAAGGATATTGGCAGCCGTATGAGGAGTTCTATTCAATGCCTATGCAGCCACCACAACCTGCCCAAAGTAATGTAGGTAATTCAAATGATAATGATACGATTTTTCAATTACTTACTACTCTGGAAAAGCAAATTGGGCAGATAGCGGAGTTCGAAAGACAATTTTGCGACCAAGGCAAACTCCCTAGTTCAACCATTGCAAATTCGAAGGGAGAATTTGAAACTACCAAGGAAATCATCTTGAGAAGTGGCAAGGAGGTTGGAACGGACCCTCAACCATCAAAATCAAATCACAAGGAAGATGAAATATTGCAATTTGAGGAAGAATACACCCAACCCACGGAAAGGGTGGAAACACCTTTGTCAGAGGCACCTATTGCTCCTACACCATCTAATTCAGGTAAGGTTGTTCCAAATTGCATTATTTCTAACCCCGTTCCAACAAATATCCCTATTCCTTGCAGGTTCATGAATTCCAAGGAAGAAGAAAGTGAAAAAGACATCTTGGAAGCCCTTCCAAAGGTGCAAAGTATGGAATATCATGAATTCATCAAAGAAGACATTCTTAAGACAACAATTCCCAAAGAAGTTGGATTTTATGACATGGGACAAGTCATAACTTTCGAAGGGGTGTTTATTCTTGAGTTCATATCGGAGCACACAGGTAAGCCGCCTCCCCGAATTTCAATTTTCTTTTATACTAACATGTTGTTAATGATTCAGGCACCCAATCTTGAATTTAAACTATTACCGGATCATTTCAAGTATCACCTTCCATTCAAAGATAAAGTCCATGCCATTTGATTCAAAAATAAAAAAAATAAAAAAAATAAAAAAAATAAAAAAAATAAAAAAAATAAAAGAATGTAACTTTCACAAAGGTTGTTTGCTTGATGCCCCACTACTTGGCAAAACTCTTGAAGCGGAAGGCATCGGAGCAGAAAACATAGGAGCGGAAGGCATCGGAACGGGAGGCATCGAAGATAGAGCATTCGAGGCCTCAATACTTGGCCAAACGCTGGATGACCCAGGAAAAAGGTGCCTCTGGAGATAAGCCGCAAGCCTTTGACGGTCACTTTGAATTCGACCTTCGGATTCTTGCAGCTCATCAAGCTTCCTCTTCATGCCCGACGAATAGTTATTTGCAAGCACATGCAAACTTCTATTCTCGTACTTAAGCTGCTTGATCTCTTGCTTAAGACTTTCCACCTCTGCCATCAATGATTCCACTTGACGGGACCGAGCAAGTAGGCGTTGGCCCATGTTGGACACAGAGCCTGCACACTGAACACTGAGAGCGAGGGACTCTTGAACGGCCAACTCATCGGACCGTCCTGAAAGCAGCCTGTTATCCTTAGGAGTAAGGAGGTTCCTAGCTACTATCGTAGCTGTTGTTGCATCCGTCATCATGGAGTCTTCACCTGAAAGAGGACCATTAGAAGATAAGAAAGAATGACGCCATACATTACCTTGACGGGGCGCAACCGGATCGCTGCTGAGACTCAAATCTAAGCAAAGGTTCGATGGGTTAGTCATTTTTCAAAGGTGTTCAGAGAGAAGGGTTGGATGGAGTAAAATTTCAAAAGGCCGGAGACGATTTTCAAGAATGGGCAATCTTCAGAGTGTGTATGTTGGAGGTGATCAATACCTCTATAAAAAGCCAAGGCGCCGCGACCACCGATTCAAAGAGCCGGATTTTCCTGCGTAAAGTTCGGCGACGATCTCTCGACTTTTCAGAAAACGCGTTCAACTTTGTCAAAAGATCTCTGACAAAGTTGAAAACACGTGGAGGCCATCATCGCAACTACACATCTTTTGCCGACAAGCGCAAAGTTCGGCGACGCTTTCTCTGCTTTTCAGAAAACGCGTGCAACTTTGTCAAAAAGAGGCGCTCGTTCAGAAATCGAAGAGGCATCGTTCAGAAATCGAAGAGGCGTCGTTCAGATATCGAAGAAACGTTTGTCGACAAGGGTAAAAGAACAGTACCACCACTTGCTATTGAGAAATCCCTATATATGTCGACCTTCATCTCTTATGGCAAGGCAGACCTGAAGAAAATGCCCAACTCTCCCTCACCTCTGAGGGCGCACTCCCAGCAAAGCCTTTCGAAATACTCATTTTTTTCTTCTTCCCTAAAGATGATACCAGATGCCTGGAGTACAGATGACCCAGGAGGAAACGGCGGATTGAAGCATGTGCTGATTCATTCACCGCTTCTTCAAAAGCAAAGGTATCTCATATCATCAAGGTCAAAAGCAAAAGTATCTCATATCATGCTCTTTCCCTGTCTTTTTCTTTGTCCTTGTTCTTACTCGCATGGCAAAGTGAAAGAAGCAATCAGCTGGCACTTGGAATCAGTCTTCCGATCTGGAGCCAACTGCCTGGAATCTATTCCTGATTGCTTACCTAGCGTTGCTCTCGAGTAGTCATCTTCAACGGTTGATACACTTCCAGAGAAGGGACCACTTCTGCAAAGGGGAGCGAGTAAGGCAAGTGAAAATGATACATTGAAGCATGTAGAGACAAGCAACAACTGCATATGCTGAGCTATCCTCTAACCCTCTTCAATACGAATTGGAAAGATTGAACAAAGAAACAGATAAAAGGAGGAAGCTCAGACCTTCGGGGGAGACCAAAAGAATCCTGCTGCCCAGTTCAAGAGTAGCACAAAGGAAAATCAACGAGTGGAGGAGACCAAAAGAATCCTCCAGCCCAGTTCAAGAGTAGCATATGGAAAATCAACGATGGGAGGAAACCAATTCAAGATTAAGCCTGTGGAATCACCAAGATCAACCTATGCATTCAACCAAGGAGAAGATGGAATTTACACTCCATAACCAGATTTGCGTCCTTAAACTCTTCTCTTTGTTAGTTACATTCTGCCATGTTTAGTATGTTTAGTGCTGTTTGTGTGTTTACTTATGTTTTGTGTGAATCTATGCTTAAAACATTGAGGACAATGTTTGATTTAAGTGTGGGGGGTGGGGGGTAACATTCTGTTTTGAGATATTTTTGCATGAAATTCGTAGGGTATTACCACCTAACATGTCTAAACTTGTTTCCCACTGTTTTTAAAATGTATTTAAGCTATTTTAGAGTGTTTTAGAATGTTTTGTTTTATAACTCCGAAAATCACATAAAAATTTGAAAAACATGTTTTGAAAAGCCTAAAAAGAGTGTTTTGAGTCGTTTTTGTGTGTTTGTGTCTTAGGGTACCTTCCAACACAATGATAAGGATTTGGTTTGTAATTGCATGACGGTTAAAAAGAGTTATAAGCATAGAGAAAAGTTTGATTTACTCTTGGTATATGCTTGGTTATGGTTATAATGTATGACTTCACATGCAATCATAAAAGAAAAATTCGTTTTTGTAACATGCTTGAAGGAAGGAACTCAAACAAAGGCTACAACCCTGTGAGACTCGAGCCATTACCTTCTTTGGAGAGTTATAATCTGTGATTCTTTGTTTTCTAAAGTTGTTGCATGATCTCATTATTCCTTGCTTGGTTGCTACTTAGAATGCAATTGTATCATGATAGAACTAAATGCTAGAACTTATATCCGTTTCATTCAAAGCATGACATTGAATTGCATAACATATATCAAGATGAAGTTGTGTAGTTGCCACCATAGCCAAATAGCCTTACTTCCCATATTGCGTATATGTTGTAAGTTTTAACCCCGTTGAGCTTTGTTTAGCCTTTATTCTTTGTTAACCCACATCACCCTTACCTAGCCTAGAATAGGACTTTCCATACCCTTGTTCTTGAAGATAGTGAGCATGACTTAAATGAATTCCTTTTAAGTACATTATGAAAGAAAATGAGTGTGGGGGAGAGAATGTTTTGTTCTTAAGTGTTTATGTATGTTTTGAGAGTCAAAAGAAAAGAAAAAAAAATTGTGAAAAACATATGAAAAAGAAAAACAGAAAAGAAAAGAAAGAAAGAAAGAAAAAAGAGCTTGTTCTCCCTTTTTGTTCAAAAGCTGAGTTTTCATTCAAAAGTGAATTCTAAGATGATTCAAATGCTTTGCTCGCTATTTCTTTAAGAACCTTTGTTTTCCATATCCCTTCTTTGTTAGCCAATACCCTAGCCCCGTTACAACCCCTTGACTTCTATCTTGATTGTTATGTGTTTCAATATATGGAGTTTAAAGTGGGTTTGAGCTTATGGTATCCCTGGTTCTCGCGTCTAAGTAGTGGCATTCCATTCATGAGATCATATATATACATGTTAATAATTCCAGAAAATGCTTTCCTTGTTATAACATATGTGAGTGTTCGTCTACATGTTTACATCAATCTTCTCACATATACCTAGTGTAGGGAGTGTAGTTAGAAAATCTGTGTGAAAAACGAGAGTACATCTTGTAAGGAATTGAGCAATTCTCTAAGGCATGTTACTACATTCAAAACATAGTTTTAAATGCTTAATTGTGAACTAATATGTGGTGACTATGATTAAGTATGTACTTAAGTGTAAAGATAACCAAAATCTGTGGGAATGATGATTTTTAACATGTCATGTGCATTGGAAATCCCTGAGACGATTGTTGGAAGGTGTAGGTTGTGTTTTGTTCGTTTTGTTTTGTTTTTGGTTTCTTTTGTTTTGTTTTGCTCGAGGACTAGCAAAAGCTAAGTGTGGGGGAATTTGATAGGAGCATATTCATGCGACTTAAATGGCTTGTTCTCGTGCATTTACGTTATGTTTCTTTAGTTATTTTAGTCCTTTATGCTTCTTTTGTGTGTTTTCAGGTTCTAAGGGCAAATTATGCAAAAGGATGCCTTTTGGAGCCTTTTGGAGCAAATTAGAGATTGGAATGGATATCATATGCTTGGAGCCTAGAGGATGGACGAAATTGAAGACTTGATGTAGGAAAGTTAAATCCTAAAAGATCTAATGAACAATATCAAAGGATCCTACCTATTCTAGGTCACAAAAACAACATTCCTTGCAACCTTAGGACAATGTCGTGTGTCTCTTTGTGTCTCCCTTCCTTGCCGTGCAAGGAAGGGCTTTGTTCCCTCTTTTAAAACACTTAAACACTTCCTTAATCATTCAACCATTTAACCATACACTTATCACTTATCACAACCATACACTTATCACTTATCACTTATCATATCATACACTTATCACAACCATACACTTATCACTTATCACTTATCAAACCATACACTTATCACTTATCACAACCATACACTTATCACTTATCACTTATCAAACCATACACTTATCACTTATCACAACCATACACTTATCACTTATCACTTATCATATCATACACTTATCATAACCATGCAGCCACATATTCATTCCACATGCACATTCACCCCTTTCTCCACACCAAAATCGTGCACATGCATTTCCAACCTAGCATTCCCCCTTTAAGCCACATACACCCATAATCATTCACCTTACCTTGCAACTCCACATGCATTTCCAACCCACATGCCCCTTTAATGATTCCATTCACAACACAACACACAACACACACACTTCCCCTTGTGCCGTGCCTTCCCTACCAATCCAAACACCATCACTTCCTTCACCATTCCACAAATCCTATCATTCTACATCATCCATAATCCCCAAAACTCACCTTAGACCTTGTGCTACAACAACGAGGAAGAGAAGAGGACCTAAACGTTCATACAATTCAAGTTTGAGTTGTTGGAATGTTTAGGTGTTTCTTTGATTTCAATGTTTAAATTCAATTCTCTTTGTTTTGTACGTATGAGGAATGGAAGAGAAGAGTGCCTAAACGTTCATACAATTCAAGTTTGAGTTGTTGGAATGTTTAGGTGTTTCTTTGATTTCAAAGTTATGAGGAACTAAACACCTTTTAGCTAGGGGGTGATTCGAAACTATGTTTATGTTTGCAATATGAATTGATTAACTTTCGTTGGAATTTCATAAGTTGTGGATTCAATTTGTTTAACCGTTTGATTGATAACTTATTTATGAATGTTTATTAAGAATGCGCGCTTAATTTTCATGCATGAATATGACGCTAGAATATAAGTGAGTTTCACCTAATCGTTATGAACTTATATTCACAAGTAGTGGAGGTTGCTTATAAACAATCGCGTTAAATGAATTCTTGGCACGAGTTTCATGCTCATCATAGTAACGAATGCCTCGTCAACACTTTTAGTTTTCATAATGCTTAATGATCTTTTATTGTATCTTTATTGTGCTTTTCACGTAAAATGTTGTGAATTGCGTTGCGCAAACCCATCCAATTCATTAACTTAAGGAAAACTTGACGGTTAATTTAAGCGGACCTAATTGACCCGGGGCGTTGAGTTTCATAATTTATCGAAAGACCAACTGAGAATCAATCTTGTATGCAAGTGTAAAATGTGTGGAGAAGAACCCCTTAGCTAGCCTTCATTCCATTCATTAAATCCAATTTCGTTTTATAATCTGCTTAGTTTATTTACTTGTTTTGTTATTTCAATTTCCATCAAATCAAACCCCCCCTTTACTTTCTTGTTCTTTAGTGCTTAGAATCTGTTTAGTTTATGTTTTAAAGTATTTTTAAATTCTTTGAGTCTAGTATAGTGTTCTATATTGTGTTTTTACGTTTTTGAGTCAAATCCAAGTGATTAACAATCCCTCCTAATCCCCGGTCCAGAACGATCCCTACTTACATCATTACTACAATTGTCAAAAAGAGGGTTTAATTTGTGTGCGTATAAATCACGCATCATATGTCATATCTACAGTGTACACGTGCTATACCATATTTTCATTTTCATTTTGAAAGTAATTCATTCTTTTTTTGAAACTTATTCTCTTGGAAGATGATGGTACTTGATCTTTATAGAAAAACACTTTAAACCCAATAGTTAAAAAAGAAAAAAAAAATTACCCAACTGACTTGATGATGGATAAAGTATTTCACAACTAAAAATCAATTAGAGCACGACAAGTGGATGGACGAGGGGGTTTTTTCTCTCTCTTTTCAATTAAGCTCTAGAAGTGTTTTTGCATAAAACAAAGAGTTATGGGGGTGTTTTGTTCTATGTTTGAATGAGGGACAAACTTTAGACTTAATTGTTAAAAATGCATTATGAGAATACTACTGATGAAATAGTAAAGCACTACAAAGTTACTACTCAAACACTACAAATGCAGTAGAAAGACATGCAACAGAGGACTTCCAAAGTGTCATTTGAAAGTTTTCTCAAATGTTTTGCATCTAGTCATTTTGAAGCCTCTCTATCTATTCTTTTGGACTGCGATTCTAAAATGCAATGTTTATACTATGTTGGGATGAGGGATCTTAAGAGTCCATGGAACTTAGCCTAGGTTTCATGATTCTTATGAATGCTCATTTTCTTTTATATATGGATCATTTCAACTCTACTCTTACATTGCAACTTGCATTGAAGACTTCTTATTTGGTTGACTGATTTTATCAGATTTGATATTGCTAACTGCTAGTTGCTAGGGGTGATATATTTAGTGCAGGGTATAATTATGAGATGATTTATCGAAATGACAGGGGAAGTCTCAGCATATTCAACAAAGAATCTTAACATTGTTAGTGGACTTGTAGCCCATCTTTCTAGCTTAGCCTGTCCTAAAGTACGAGAGGAGGTAGAATTGCTACCATCGCTGCTTTTTCCATAAGAGATGTGTGGCCAAGCTTTCGAAAAGTGTGGACCTAACAAACAAATGTGTGAAAAAACCCATATAGAAGTTTCGTAGTGGGTGACATAAATATTTTCCTCTTAAAGGAAAGGTAACTTTCTCAGTCAGTCTTTCACTTTTTTTTTGTGGTTACTTTGTAATGAGTATTGGAAAATGGGTGAAGAAATAAGATAAGTGAGAAACCAAGTTTGATTCCAAATGCTGCAGAAAAGTCTCATTCCGATATGGAGTCCAAAACTCAGTCCAAGTCTGAGTACTCTAAAACCCAATCCTAGTCCTAGTCTAGTTCTGATTGTATCTTATGTTTTTTGTATGTTTTTTGTATTCCTCTTCTACATGGATTCATCTTGTACTACTATAAATATTAATGATCAGTTGGCTCGCTCAATTATTGAGTTGAGATTACAAACTATATTCTACTATCTTTCATGGTATCCAGAGCCAGCGTCTAATGAAAAATGTTCAAATTTTAAATTTTTTTTCTTCTTCTCTATAGTTATGGTGTCTTCTTCATCTGCTGCCGCTGATTATGTCACAAACTTTCCCACGATCAAGCTTTGATCGATCCAACGACCCCCTATGGCATGCCCAGTTTCTTACCTTGCTGCACAGCCGCAATTTGTTGTCCTATGTTACTGGCGAATCTCCCTGCCCTAGTGCGTTTCTTCTTGATGACAACGATAAAATCACCGACAAAGCCAATACATTGTGTTGTGAATGGATACAAATTGATCAAATTATTCTATCCTGGATTACTAGTTATCATACTCCCAAGGTTCTTGCTACAATCGTCAACAAAACCGATTCGGCCTCTGCTTGGTGGTCTCTTCAAGAACGATATGCTTCTACGTCTCAGAACCGTATTATTTAGATGCGTACTAAATTAATGAATACCTCTTGCGGTGATCTCTCTATTATTGATTACCTTGACAAAGTTAATGTGCTTGCCAATAATCTTGCTCTATCTAGGGCTCTTGTTTCTGAATCTGATTTGGTTGCCATTATTATGAGCAAGGTAGGTCCTCAGTATGAGACCACCGTTGCTTCTGCACAAGCCCGTGATACACCCATCACCTACAATGCCCTGGAAACTTTACTCCTGAGTGTAGAACAACATCACAACACCTTCTCTCTTCCCTCTGATGTTGGCACCTTTGTTTTTGCTGCTGTGCGTGGTGGTCATGGTGCCTCTTGCGGTCGCCGCGACCACGGTGGTTCGTTTCGTGGTTGTCACGGTGGCGGCTCTTCTCGTGGTGGTGGTTTGCCCCACAACTATAATGGTGACTCCAGTTTTACCCAAGCTTCTTCTTCTACAGCCCCTTCATGTGGTCACCCTTCCTCCTCCAATGGCATCCTCGACCTTGCTCCTGGTTCTAGTGGTTTTACTCAAGCATCACCGACCTTCTCCATATCTGGACGCATTCAGTGCCAGATTTGTCAACATTATGGTCACTCGGTTATTGATTGCTTCGATCGCCTTAACATGTCCTATGAAGGTAGGGTTCATTCATCTCATCTTCAAGCATATGCGGCTGCCCCTTCGTCTTGTGCGTCTACTGCTGCTTCTGCTGCCCTATCTGTACAACAATGGCTTTTTGACTCCGGCACCAATTCCTAAATAACCAATGACGTGGGACAACTTCACAATCCTCCTAAGTATCATGGAACTGATCAAATTCTTAGTGTGCATGGTGGTCCAGGTTTGCAAATCTCCAAAATTGGTGACTCGTTTCTTCGCACTAAAACTGCTTCCTTTTGTTTTCCTAATACTCTCTGTTGTCCTCAAGCCTCCATTAACGTAATTTCTTTGAACCGTTTTACGGATGATAATAACTATTTCTTTACCTTACATCCCTGGTTTTATCGTGTACAGGATTCGCAAGCAAGAAAGACCCTTTTACAAGGTCGGAGTAACAATGGACTCTACCTATGTCGTTCCTCTCATCCAACTCATGGTGTTTTTGCTTTATTAGGTGAACGTGTAACTGATGCTTTGTGGCATTCTAGGTTAGGTCATCCTTCGTTTTCAATTTTACAACATTTAATATCTACAAATAAATTGCCCATTAAAGGCTCGTTTTCTAGTCAATTTTGTCCATTAGGTAAAAGTAATAAATTACCATTTTCTTTATCTCCATCCATGTCTTCTTCTCCTTTAGAATTAATTCATAATGATGTTTGGTCTTCACCCTCTTTGTCGGTTTATGGCTTTAAGTATTATGTGGTATTTGTGGATGATTTCTCTCGTTATACTTGGCTTTATCCCCTATGTTTAAAATCTGATGTTTGCTCCACCTTCGTTACTTTTAAAAACTTGGTTGAAAATATGTTTAGTGTCAAGATTAAGGCTTTTCAAACTGATGGTGGCGGTGAATTTGTTAATCATGGTTTTCGAAATTTTCTAAATGAACATGGCATTTTACATCGCCTCATATGCCTCCATCATCCTGAACGAAACTGTTTGGCCGAATGTAAACATCGACATTTAGTTGAAACTGGTCCTACTATTTGCGTCCGTATAGTACTAATAAATTACAATTCATTCTAAACGTTGTGTTTTCTTGGGTTGTTCTTTGAATCACCATGGTTCTATTAAATGTGTCTTTCTTTCTCGCCATGTTGTGTTTAATGAGAATAGCTGTCCATATAAACAATCCATTGTTACTTCGCCATCGTCGCCTTACTCGTCTGCTGATCCAGTCCTTCACATTGGCCCCTCATATGACATCCCACATCGCCCAGGGGTGTGGATCTTGTAAGCCTTATATATATATTCTCATCTCTATCTAGCACGAGGCCTTTTGGGAGCTCACTGGTTTCGGGTTCCATAGGAACTCCATAGTTAAGTGAGAAGGGGCCAAAGCATTCCCAAGATGGATGACCTACTGGGAAGTTTTGCTCGCGTGAGTTCCTAGAAACAAAACCTTGAGGGCGTGGTCGGGGCCCATTGCGGACAATATTGTGCTACGGTGGAGTCGAGCTCGGGATGTGGTGGGGGCCCAGGCAGGGATGTGAAAATTTGGTATCAAAGTTAATCTCTGGCCGGAAGTGTGCCGACGAGGACGTTGAGCCCCTAAGGGGGGTGGATTATGACATCCCACATCGCCCAGGGGTGTGGATCATGTAAGCCTTATATGTATATTCCCATTTCTACCTAGCATGAGACCTTTTGGGAGTTCATTGGCTTCGGGTTCCGTAGGAACTCCGAAGTTAAGCGAGAAGAGGCCAGAGCATTCCTAGGTTGGGTGAACCACTAGGAAGTATTGCTCGCGTGAGTTCGCAGAAACAAAATCGTGAGGGCGTGGTCGGGGCCCAATGCAGACAATATCGTGCTACAATAGAGTCGAGCTCGGGATGTGGTGGGGGCCCGGGCCGGGATGTGACACCTCACATCATGTCATCACCATGTCCTTGGCTCTACACCTTCTCCACAACTAAATGTCGTAACCCCATCGTCTTTTCCCATAGTTTCTGCCATCATTAACCCACCGCCTGTGTCTCCAGTACCGCCCCCTGTCCTCGTCACCCAACCACCACCCTTATCTTCTCCTTCTCCAGATTAGTCACCGCCTGTAAACCTGCAACCACCTGCACTCCACCGGTACAAAGGTTCCATCTACTTCTGAGGTACACACTTCGACTCATTCAATGGTTACTCGAGCTAACGCTGCTCTTCGTAAATCTAATCCGAAATATGCTTTTGCTACTACTGTCAATCACGACTTTGTTGAGCTTACATGTTTTAATCAGGCTAATAAGGTTTCTGAATGGCGTACGACAATGGCTGACGAGTTCAATGCTCTTTAAATGAATGGCACGTGGTTTTTGGTGCCGTTTCAACCTCATATGACTATTCTTCCCAACAAATGGGTTTACAAAATCAAGCGTTGTTCTAATGGTTCCATAGAGCGATACGAGGCTCGATTAGTGGCTAATGGGTTCCATTAACAAGAAGGCTTGGACTACGGTGAGACATTTAGTCCTGTTGTTAATCATGCCACTGTCTGATTAATTTTTTCCATTGTTATTCATTTTAATTGGCCGCTTCATCAACTTGATATCCAAAATGCATTTCTACATGGAACGTTGAATGAAGAGGTCTATATGTAGCAACCATCAGGCTTTTTCGATCCACAACATCCCTCTCATGTTTGCAAATTGCATCGCTTTCTCTACGGTCTCAAACAAGCGCCTCGTGCTTGGTTTCAGTTTTTTCTCAACATTTGGAAAATTTGGGCTTCGTAACGTCACATGCTGATTCATTCTTATTTACATTTTTTGATGGCTCTGTGGCTGTTTACCTGTTGATTTATGTGGTTGTTTACCTGTTGATTTATGTGGATGACATCCTTATTACAGGCAGTAGCTTATCTCACATTACTCGTCTAATTCATCAATTGAATCAGGTGTTTTCAATGAAGGATCTTGGCCATCTACATAATTTTCTCGGTATGGAAGTTCATTGCACTAGCACCGGTCTTCATCTCACTCAAACAAAGTACATCACTGGTCTTCTCAAACGCACCAAAATGTTGGAGTGTAAACCGATTTCCACACCGCCCATTAATGGACGTTGTCTCAGTTTAAGTGATGGTGAACCCTTATCTGACATCATTGAATTTCGTAGTATTGTGGGAGCCTTGCAATATCTTCTCTTCACTCGATTCGATATTGCGTTTATTGTTAATCAATTTTGTCAGTTTATGAATAAGCCCACCATGACTCATTGGGTTGCTATTAAGCACGTCCTCCACTACCTTAAAGCTACTCCCAATCATGGCATCGTATATCACCCCAGTTCTCTTCAACTCATTGCCTATGCTGATGCAGACTATGTTGGTGATCTTGATGATCGACGTTCTACTGGTGGCTATTGCATCTTCATGGGTGACAATCTCATCTCCTAGAGCTCAAAGAAGCAATGTGGTGTTTCTCGTTCCAGTACGAAAGCTGAGTATGGCCAACTTGCTTACACCACTGCTGCTCTTTCATGGTATCGAACTTTGTTTTGTGAACTACATCTTCCCCCTTGCTCCTCCACGACTATGGTGTGACAATATTAGTGCATCTATGTTGCCTCTAATCCAGTTTATCAACAAAGTATGCGTCATGTGGAGGTCGACTATCACTACATCCGTGATAAGCTCACTCGCAGATAGATCATTGTCGGCTATGTCTCTTTTACATATCAATTGGCTGATCTCCTTACCAAGGGTTTATTTGCTGTCTGGTTTTCCTTCTTGCTGTCCAAACTTCCACCAAGTCTAATTCCAATTGCTACAGAACAGTCCCATTTCGATATAAAGTCTAAAACTCAGTCCAAGTCCGAGTACTCTAAAACCCAGTCCTAGTCTAGTTCTGATTGTATCTTAAGTTTTCTGTATGTTTCTAGTATTCCTCTTCTACACGGATTCATCTTGTACTACTATAAATATTAATGATCAATTGGCTCGCTCAATTATTGAGTTGAGATTACAAACTATATTCTACTATCTTTCCATAAGTAGGTGGCTTTAGCACCACTGAAAAAACATAGAAACATGAATATCTTTTCTCAGAATAAAGTTGGGAACTTAGTAAGACATGAATTATCTTTCTCATAAAGAAGTTGGGAACTTACTCAGAAATCTTGCTTCCTGGAAATTTCCCATAGTCGGTTTTCAACTGTTTATGTGGAAAATACTTGTCCTTTGATCTTTTCATCTTGAACGAGTATTGGAAAGCGGACATCTATTGCATGCGGATTTCCTTGTTGCTTCTTTGAAGGAGATTTACATTGCATTGCAACATTATAGTGTTGTGGCTCAAATTTGTCGTCACTTTGCGTTGTATTTTAATTTTGTGGCGTGATAATACGTAATAGGCTAATTACACGACTATTTTAACTTTCTCGTTTCATGTAATTCACTGTTCTTTTAGACATATAATGTTTTTAGTTGACCTTTTACTAGTTTTGTTACTTAATGACTTGTGTCATGATGTTGATTAGAAACTAAAATTAAAAACTGAAAATACAAATTTTGAAAGCTCAAGAAACTAGTTTTTAATTTTTATTTCTCTAAAAATTAAAAATTGAAAGTAGTTGTCAAACAAGTTTTCTTTGAAAATGAAAAACCAAAAATAAATTCTCTTGTATCAGAATACCTTTTAAGTATTTTATTTGCCTCGTGAAGATTGTAAGCCTGATGAAAATTGTCATTATGCATTATGTTAATGAATCGTGCTGAGAACGTATCAATCATATTTAATAGCTGGGGCATTGGGCAGATTGATCACATACATATATCAAAAGGAGAACCTGATCTTGGAATACTGGTGTGAAAAAACCTAGATTAGTGGGTGACATAAATATTTTTCTTTTTAGAAAAAAGAAAAAAACAAAGAATATGAATATCTTTTCTCGATATTCTGGCAAGGAGGTTGGAAACTTACTCGAAAGTCTTGCATCCTGTCAATTTTATTGTGGAAAATCTTTGTCTTTGTCTTTGCACTTTAGTAATGGCAGTACATGTGTATGGGGATTTCCTTGGGAATGAAGGAACGGAACAATTATGCATTCATGGAACTATTGTTTTTAATTTGTTATGATTGAAATCTATGATCTTGCGTCACTTGGGTTTTTTGTTTTATTTTTTTATTTTTGTGACACTATAATTTTTATTAAATTAGATAGTAGCTTTTTATTACAGTGGTAGAAAAATGTTAGGGTCTTGCATGACAACATAAATTCAAATTTTGTCAGTGACTAATCTAACATTTAATGTGTCACTTAGTTTAGTTTGATCAATTATTCATGATGAGGTTTATGTCCTTATTGAACTGTTATTTCGCTCACCCCTTTATATATCTTGGAGCTATTGAACCCCAAACCCAAGGTGTTGGTACAACAATTGGAAACTAGAATTCATTTTTAGGAAAATTAATGAAAATAGCTTAAAAACTTTAAGTTTTAACGATAAGGACAAAGTAAATGGTAAAGTGAATAGTATTATGATTGACTTTTTAGTGTAAAAATATAATTTTTTATTAAAATAAATAATACCGAAAATTTTTCGTTAAAATTCATTTTATTTTTAAACTCTGCATATGTAATAGCCAGGTTCTAGATAAAAGAATAAAGAACCTTTGTTGGATAACATGTGAGCAGTAAATCCTTTGTTAATTTTGGGGCTAGTCTTGTGCAATTGCCAAAACGGCCTTACGTGTTGGATTACCCCTCTACTGCTCGTGTGAAAAAACCTAGATTCAGGTTTCATGGTAATTATATTCCTCTTCAAAAATGGGAAAGCTGGGAAGTTGCAGAGAAGTCACAAGTCTTGCATCCACCAATCACTTTGGTGAGCAGAGAAAAGTTGAAGAAAGATAACACGTCCCAACGGAGAAGCTTCTTGGAAATTTCTCACCGTGATCAGTATTCCCTTTTTTAATTTTTTTTGTTTCAAAACCAATGTCCCTTCACTTTGGAACGAGTATTGGAAATCAGTCAAATCTTCCACTTTTTTGTGTGGAAAATACTTGTCTTTTCACTTTATTAGAAGTCCCATGTGTTAAGAGCGTTTTCTTCAGCTTTTCCTCTTCAACGAGTATTGAAAAGTAAACAGCTCTTGCATGGGGATTGCTTTGTTGCTTCTTTCAAGAAAATTTTAACTTTGTGATGTGATAATACCTAATAGATTGATTACACCGATATTTTGACATTCTCGTTTTATGTAATTCATTCTTTCTTCCGCACATATAACTTTTTCTGTTAAGAGTATAATTTGTGTGATGGTGTTTGTGTGATGGTGTTGGGTAGAAATGAATGTTGGCTGATAAAGCTGCTTGTTAGGTCCTTCCAACTTATTTTTGGCTTGATACTAGATGCCAATGTTTAATTGCTGATGTTCTCACTTAATTAGTATTTGATTAAATGGTTTAGCTTATTCTTTTAGTATTAAGTGCTGTTTGAAAGCGTCAAATGTAAAACTACAAATTAATTCAGAAAAATTGGACAAAACAAACAATTCAAAGTGATACAAATATTTATAATGATTTGACATAAGTTTACATATGGTAAAGATATTTTACTAATAACTAATGGAGATCACCAATAGAATTTTAACTCTCAAACCCCAAATCCTAGACACACCCAATAATTCTCACTAAAAAAAAAAAAAAAAAAAAAAAGATGAAAATACATAATTTCGTCTCTCCCAAAAGCCAAAAAATTAGCACCAATATCTTGAATGTGTAATTGCCCAAAACCTTTATTTTTCTCTTTGCTAATGGGAACCAAAAGAAAAGCATCCAATGCCTTATAATGGTGCTCCTTTTTTTCGCCTTTCTTTTTTAGGAACCGAAAGGCATAGGTTGCCTTTCTTTTCCTCCTTGGTGATGGGAAGTGGGAACCGAAAGAAAAAGCATCCAATGCCTTGTAAAATTGGCTCCTTGCTGCTTTTAACAAAGTCATCACGTGACCGAAACCATTTTTTTAATCCAAAAAAACATTGGCTTCAGTCAAAGTAAACTGTCCAATCGGAATGAGCCACAAAACCCAATAGTAAGCATGGCCATGACGATTAATTGTTTGGAATTTTAACGGAGAGTATGAGATATTTAACATATTTTAACTGTTAAATAGTTCACCATAGATCATCCTAAAATTTTAGTTATTTTAGTCCTATTTAGATAAGTAATCATACTAACGTTTTTTCGTCAAAGAAATAATTCACTCAACATTATCGCCGACACTGAACCGTGTGGTCCCCACCACCTTCACTACTAGTATAAGTACCCATGTCCCTCCCATTTGTTTCCTATCCTACCTATCTGAATTTCTTATATTCCTACAACTTCGTTGCGAGAATTTTCAGTGTGATTTATCTGCTTCTTGCCTTGCCATTTGTCACTTCTCTCTACTTGTGTAAGTTTGTGTTGATTCTGTATTTTGTTTGATAATTCTCCAAGTCCTTGATCTCTTTTGCTTAATATACATTTTCAATTACCAAAACAAGATTTAAAGTTTATATTTTCTTTTTCCTGCTCATTTTTGTTCACTCGTTCATTGAATACTTATTTTGTTAGCATAACTCATTTTTCAATAATTGCATATGATTCAACAACTTAAACTAAGTTATCAAAGACTGTAAAATCAAATCGAATTGTTAAATATGTGTTGATACTAAGCCAAATATCTGATGACAGTTACGAATAAAAATTGCATCTTGTAATTACCAAGAGAAGATTTATAGTTTCAAATTCTTTTCTTAAATTTTAGAACATTACCCTGTTCTAAAACTGGGGCGCGGCCGCACTGTGGCTTTAGCTAGAGTGCAATTTCATTAGATAATTTGAATTTATTTCCGCAATTGCCATTTTTCCTTAAGAAAAACAAATTTGGATTTCATTAAGACAATGGCTCTCATCTCCCCATCCAGGCTCCTCCTCCTTCCTCCTCCTCCGTTCGACAGCATCTCCTCCGCCCCTTCTCCTGGGTATTTTTTTCATCTCTATTTTTCCCTAGAACTCTAAGAAATTACTAACGAGAACGTCCTCTCACTGAAAAACCGCGAATCTGGTGTACATTCGAAGCGAATCTTAATCCCAGAAAATCTAATCTCTGGGTACTCTTTCTAGATTTATAATTTTGGCTTTTTATTTTTCTAATTTTTTAGGATTTTCCACTATCAGCCTTTTTCTCTCCTAATCTTAGGAAAAAAAAAAAGTACTTCATTTTTTCCATTGTGTGGTTTGCAGGGTTTTTTCTGATGGTTCAAATACGTTCCAGGAATCAGCTTCGGAACAAGCAATGAGCCTTCCAAGGTTAATTTTCTTTACTTTTTTTTATTTTTTATTTTTATCTTTTACTAATCTTGCATAATTTGTTTAAGGAGAATTTATGGAGCTTTCTGAGAGGTATTAACTATTTACTATGCAGTAAAATTTCATAATGTAACTTCTGGAAATGCAGAGAGCAATGCAAGGGTTCACAGAAAAGATTGTGGGACTGATTAGTGATATATGTTAAATTTCTGAACCCCTAACTGTTTGTTTGTTTTTCATTTTTCTATTGATAGAGATATATAATCAAGAAGGAAACATTGTCAAGAAATTCAAAAAATTAAGAAAAAGTCGGATGATTTGCGTTGAACTAATAATCAAATGGTTGTTGGATTTTGATTTCGCAAGAATGCTTTGAAAAGTTTTTTCCTCTGGGATTTGATGATTTCATTCCACGTGATTTTGCATTCCATCTGTACATTCAATTGTTGATGTGTACACTGACTCTTAACTGCTTTGATTTTGAACATCAGTGCATGGATTTGTGACAAATTTATGTAAACTTTGATGATTGGATGCACTTGTTTTTTTCCCTTAGATAAGTGCACTGGTGGTGATATTTTGAATGCGGGAAAGTGGAGATGACAATTGTTATTTAGAGCAAGTGGAGATGATCTTCGGATAAAAAGAAAAACTTGCCCAGGTACTTCAACTTTCCATTCTAATAACTGGCATTTTATTTTTCTAAATGTTTTACGCATAGAGAGAGATGAATTATGTACTATGAGGATCAGATTTCGTTCCTTAGACTTTGGTTGTTTGAGGTTATGATTGTTTAAGTTTGAACGTTGATGAATTGCGATTGTGTTTTCAGTTACATAATACTAAAACACTAAATGTATAAGGTCTGATCAGTTACAAATGAAACAAGTTTTTATTCCCAATTGCTTTCCTTATCATTTTTCCTTAATGGGTTATCGATTCCTGGCTTTTGAACTGTTTTTACAGATAATGGGTTGCTTGAACATTTTTCTTTACTCAATGTTTAATATAGCTACTTAATAGATCCTTCCAACTTATCATTGGCTCGATACTAGATGCCAATGTTTAATTGTTGATGTTCTCACTTAATTAGTATTTGATTAAATGGTTTAGCTCATTGTTTTAATGGTAAGTGTTGTTTGAAAGCGTCAAATGTGAAATTACAAATTGATTCAGAAAAATTGGACAAAGCAAACAATTCAAAGTGATACAAAGATTTATACTGATTTGGCATAAGTTTACATCCAGTACAGAGATGGTAAAGAAATTTCACTAATAGCTAATGGAGATCACAAGTAGAGTTTTAACTCTCAAACCCCAAATCCTAGACGCACCCAATAATTCTCACTTAAAAAAAAAACAAAAAAAAAATGAAAGAGATGAAAATACATAATTTCGTCTCTCCCAAAAGCCAAAAAATTAGCACCAATATCTTGAATGTTTAATTGCCCAAAACCTTTATTTTTCTCTTTGCTAATGGGAACCAAAAGAAAAGCATCCAATGCCTTATAATGCTGCTCCATTTTTTTGCCTTCCTTTTTTAGGAACCGAAGGGCATAGGTTGCCTTTCTTTTCCTAACAATACTTGACTGCTGAATTTTCAGTGGCCATTCCTACTTTTATCCAATTAAATTTGAACATATGTCCAAATAATTAAAATTATAAGCATAAATTAGACATGTATCTAACTCTAATTCAGTAAAAGTAGAAATGGCTACTGAATTTTCAACGGTCAAGTATTATTCTTCTTTTCCTCCATGATGATGGGAAGTGGGAACCGAAAGAAAAAGCATCCAATGCCTTATAATACTAGCTCCTTGCTGCCTTTAACATAGTCATCACGTGACTGAAACCATTTTTATTTATCGAAAAAAAAACATTGGCTTCTGTCAAAGTAACGGTTCAATTGGAACGAGCCACAAAACTCAACAGGTCATGACGATTAATTATTTGGAATTTTAACGGAGAGCATGAGATATTTAATATATTTTAATTGTTAAATAGTTCACCATAGATCATCCTAAAATTTTAGTTCTTTTACTCTTATTTAGATAAGTAATCATACTAACATTTCTTTGTCAAAGAAATAATTCACTCGACACTATCATCGACACTGAACCATGTGGTCCCCACCACCTTCACTACCAGTATAAGTACCCATCTCCCTCCCATTTATTTCCTATCCTACCTCTCTGAATTTCTTATATTCCTACAACTTCGTTGCTAGAATTTTCAGTGTGATTTATTTGCTTCTTGCCTTGCCATTTGTCACGTCTCTCTACTTCTCTCTACTTGTGTAAGTTTGTGTTAATTCTGTATTTTGTTTGATAATTCTCCAAGTCCTTGATCTCTTTTGCTTAATATACATTTTTGATCTCTTTTGCTTAATATACTGCTTCAATTACCAAAACAAGATTTAAAGTTTATATTTTCTTTTTACTGCTCATTTTTGTTCACTCGTTCATTGAATACTTATTTTGTTAGCATAACTCATTTTTCAATAATTGCATATGATTCAACAACTTAAACTAAGTTATCAAAGACTGTAAAATCAAATCGAATTGTTAAATATGTGTTGATACTAAGCCAAGTATCTGATGACAGCGAATCTGTGTAGTTACGAATAAAAATTGCATCTTGTAATTACCAAGAGAAGATTTATAGTTTCAAATTCTTTTCTTAAATTTTAGAACATTACCCTGTTCTAAAACTGGGGAGCGGCCGCACTGTGGCTTTAGCTAGAGTGCAATTTCATTAGATAATTTGAATTTATTTCCGCAATTGCCATTTTTCCTTAAAAAAAAATTTGGATTTCATTAAGACACTGGCTCTCATCTCCCCATCCAGGCTCCTCCTTCCTCCTCCTCCTTCCTCCTCCTCCGTTCGACAGCATCTCCTCTGCCCCTTCTCCTGGGTATTTTTTTCATCTCTATTTTTCCCCAGAACTCTAAGAAATTACTAACGAGAACGTCCTCTCACTGAAAAACCGCGAATCTGGTGTACATTCGAAGAGAATCTTAATCCCAGAAAATCTTATCTTTGGGTACTCTTTCCAGATTTATAATTTTGGCTTTTTATTTTTCTAATTTTTTAGGATTTTCCACTATCAGCCTTTTTCTCTCCTAATCTTAGGAGAAAAAAAAAAAAAAAAGTACTTCATTTTTTCTATTGTGTGGTTTGCAGGGTTTTTTCTGATGGTTCAAATACGTTCCAGGAATCAGCTTCGGAACAAGCAATGAGCCTTCCAAGGTTAATTTTCTTTACTTTTTTTTTATTTTTTATTTTTATCTTTTACTAATCTTGCATAATTTGTTTAAGGAGAATTTATGGAGCTTTCTGAGAGGTATAAACTATTTACTATTCAGTAAAATTTCATAATGTAACTTCTGGAAATGCAGAGAGCAATGCAAGGGTTCACAGAAAAGATTGTGGGACTGATTAGTGATATATGTTAAATTTCTGAACCCCTATCTGTTTGTTTGTTTTTCATTTTTCTATTGATAGAGATATATAATCAAGAAGGAAACATTGTCAAGAAATTCAAAAAATTAAGAAAAAGTCGGATGATTTGCGTTGAACTAATAATCAAATGGTTGTTGGATTTTGATTTCGCAAGAATGCTTTGAAAAGTTTTTTCCTCTGGGATTTGATGATTTCATTCCACGTGATTTTGCATTCCATCTGTAACATTCAATTGTTGATGTGTACACCGACTCTTAACTGCTTTGATTTTGAACATCAGTGCATGGATTTGTGACAAATTTATGTAAACTTTGATGATTGGATGCACTTGTTTTTTTTCCCTTAGATAAGTGCACTGGTGGTGATATTTTGAATGCGGGAAAGTGGAGATGATCTTCGGATAAAAAGAAAAACTTGCCCAGGTACTTCAACTTTCCATTCTAATAACTGGCATTTTATTTTTCTAAATGTTTTACGCATAGAGAGAGATGAATTATGTACTATGAGGATCTGATTTTGTTCCTTAGACTTTGGTTGTTTGAGGTTATGATTGTTTAAGTTTGAACGTTGATGAATTTCGATTGTGTTTTCAGTTACATAATACTAATACACTAAATGTATAAGGTCTGATCAGTTACAAATGAAACAAGTTTTTATTCCCAATCGCTTTCCTTATCATTTTTCCTTAAATGGGTTATCGATTCCTGGCTTTTGAACTGTTTTTACAGATAATGGTTTGCTTGAACATTTTTCTTTACTCAAAGTTTAATATAGCTACTTAATTAGGTGACATGTTTAATATATCATTTTATCAGATTCACTATGCAGACAATTTATTAATCGAAATAGTGATGCTATAAATTTAGACACAGAAGACTAACACACATTGACAAACTCTAAGATACAGATTAGTCCAATTTATTAATCGAATTTGTGTTGGTATAACAGGGGACCTTTATATCTGCAAATGGTTGTTGGGTTGGAAGGTCTGCTCTCAAAGAAGAACAAATCAAGAATAGAGTGAAACTGTGCTTCTTGTTGATCTTCTATCGTTTTACCTGTTCATTCAGTTACTGTTTGCAGTACCCAATTTACAGCAACTGTTTTTTCCAATGGCATTGACTTGGAGCACCCAAAGAGCCTCTTCATCTTTTCTTTCAAATGATTTAGCTCCTGGATTGAAGTATGATGTGTTTTTGAGTTTCAGGGGTGTAGACACCCGTAGGGGTTTTGTATCCCATTTATACCATGAATTGTGCAAGTGCCAAGGAATTACGACTTTCTATGACGATCGAGAGCTTGAAAGAGGAACAAGTATTTCTCCAGAGCTCCTAAGTGCAATCAAAGCATCGCATACAGCAATCGTTGTTCTCTCTCCAAAATACGCTCATTCCAAATGGTGCTTGGACGAACTCACAAACATTGTTCAATGTATGGAAGCGAGGAAATCAATTCTGCCGGTCTTTTATGAGACAAATCCATCTGACGTAGGCAATCAGAGGGCGTCTTTTGCCGAAGCCTTCACTGAGCATGAAGAAAAGTTCATTAGTACCGAAGACAAAAAGAAGGTGACCCGGTGGAGATCTGATTTGAAAAAAGTATCCAAAATTTCTGGGTGGCATTCGAAGAATTTTAAGTAAGCATGCATATTTGAATGTTTCGTTGTTGTTCTTACTTTGGTGCCCCTGTTTGGTTAACTTATTATACTATTCTTCCATCCAGCTCTGAAAGACAGCTAATTGATGACATTGTCAATTGCGTGCGGAGGAAAGTGCAAGCTACATGCACGTTATTAGATTCCTCACAGAAGTTAGTCGGAACTGATTCTGCACTCGAGCAACTAAGTTTGCTGTTAGCTCATGATGCAAATGATGTTCGATTTATTGGGATAACTGGGATGGGTGGCGTAGGCAAGACTACTCTTGCTAAGCTAGTTTATGATAAAGTCTTCCATCATTTTGAAGTTCACTGCTTTCTTGAAAATGTTAGAGAGGTTTCTGTAATTCGTCTTCAAAAACAACTTCTTTGCCCAATCTTGAAAGAAAATATTGAAGACGTTAGAGACCAACAATGGGGAATCCATTACACGAAGAAATGCTTATGCAACAAAAAGGTTCTTCTTGTACTTGATGATGTGGATCAAGTAAACCAGCTACAAGTATTAGCTGGAAAGAAAGATTGGTTTGGCATGGGAAGTAGAATTATCATTACAACAAGAAATCAACGTCTGCTGGTCGAGCATGACATAACATTGTGTCATAATGTCGAGGTGTTAAAAGATGCCGAAGCACTTGAGCTGTTTAGCCTGCACGCCTTTAGAAAAGACCAACCTGAGGAAGATTTTTTGGAACTGTCTAAGTATTTCATTAATCGTGCTGGAGGCCTTCCATTGGTTCTTAAAACCTTGGGGTCTTCTTTGTATGCGAGAGGTCAAGGTGCATGGAATAGTGTACGAGATAATCTAAGGAAAATTCCTATTCCAACAGTTTTTGATTCACTCAAAGTTAGTTATGATGGACTAGAAAAGATGGAGAAGAGAATTTTTCTCGATGTTGCGTGTCTCCACAAAGGGAAGCCCACGACGGAAGTATTGCGGATGCTAGACAATTCATTTGGAATTTCTAGTAGTAGTATGATAGATGTACTAATTGAGAGATTTCTCGTATACAATTTCGAAAACATGATAGGGATGCATGATTTGATGCAAGAAATGGCGTGGACAATTGTTCATGAAGAGTCTGAAGAGCTTGGTCTACGCAGCAGGTTGTGGCTTTATGATGACATTTTTTATATACTCATGACCAATACGGTAAGAAGTTAAATTCTAAGTTTGAAAG